>NC_053024.1:570117569-570209475 GCF_003073215.2 Triticum urartu | reverse complement strand
AAAATTTATTGAAGATAAAATAAATAAATCAAATGATCCTATTTTTCAAAATTCGAGAAAACTCTCAAATATGAAAATAACGAAATCTCCAACTCTCTCCGAGGGTCCTTGAGTTGCGTGAAATTTCTAGGATCAACCAAAATGCAAGAAAATATGATATGCATATGATCTAGTGTATAACATTCCAAATTGAAAATTTGGGATGTTACAAACCTACCCCCCTTAAGATGAATCTCACCCTCGAGATTCGGGTTGGCTAGAAAATAGGTGAGGGTGGTCTTTGAGCAAATCTTCTTCTCTCTCCCAGGTGGCTTCATCCTCTGAATGGTGGTTCCACTGAACTTTGCAAAACTTGATAACCTTGCTGCGAGTAACTCTGCTAGCATAATCGAGAATCTTGACTGGCTTCTCCTCATATGTTAGGTCATCCTTTAACTGAATTGCTTCTAATGGCACTGTATCTCTTAGCGGTACCTCCGCCATCTCGGCGTGACATCTCTTCAGCTGAGAAACATGGAATACATCATGAACTCCTGACAGTCCTTCTGGTAGTTCCAACTTATAAGCGACTTCTCCCATACGTTTCACGATCTTAAATGGTCCAACGAAACGCGGTGCTAACTTTCCCTTAACTCCAAAGCGCTTAACTCCTCGAAGTGGGGATACTCGAAGGTAAACTCTGTCTCCGGTTTCGTAAACTATCTCCTTGCGTTTAGAATCTACATAGCTCTTCTGCCTGGACTGGGCTACCTTGAGCCTATCGCGAATCAACTTAACCTTCTGTTCTGACTCCTTAATCAAATCTGGTCCAAAGAATTGACGGTCTCCAACTTCGTTCCAGGACAACGGTGTCCTGCACCTCCTTCCGTATAAAGCTTCGAAAGGGGCCATCTTCAAACTGGTTTGGTAACTGTTGTTATAAGAAAATTGGTTTGGTAACGGTGTCCTGCACCTCCTTCCGTATGCGGAGTTTATCCATCAATGTTGACTGAATCTCCAATGCTGCTACATAGCCTCTCGGAACTATTTCCAAACATAGCTCACGAAGGTTTTCTGCTAATTCCTTTGGTATTTTCCCCGTCACTAGGGTATTGACATGGCTCTTACGGCTCAATGCGTCAGCTACTACATTAGCCTTTCCGGGATGGTAATGCAATCTCATGTCATAATCCTTGATGAGCTCCAACCATCTCCTTTGTCGGAGGTTCAACTCCTTCTGCGTGGAAATGTACTTCAAACTCTTGTGATCCGTGTACACCTCACAATGATTTCCAATGAGGAAATGTCTCC
Source organism: Triticum urartu (assembly GCF_003073215.2). Classification (NCBI taxonomy): domain Eukaryota; kingdom Viridiplantae; phylum Streptophyta; class Magnoliopsida; order Poales; family Poaceae; genus Triticum; species Triticum urartu. The sequence continues at coordinate 570,208,185 of NC_053024.1, read as the reverse complement.
ACGTTTTCAACGCATGCACTACGGCTGCTAATTCCAAATCATGCGTGGCATAATTCAACTCATGAGGCTTCAGTTGTCGTGATGCATACGAAACAACTCTCCCTTCCTGCATAAGCACTGCTCCAAGTCCTCGACGTGAAGCGTCGCAATACACCTCATAATCCTTGGTCTGATCTGGCAAAATCAATACCGGTGAGGTAACCAAACGTTTCTTCAACTCCTGGAAACTAGCCTCACACTCCTCAGTCCATTTGAACTTAGTTTCCTTCTTCAACAACTCTGTCATAGGCTTCGCAATTTTTGAGAAATTCTCAATAAATCTCCGGTAGTATCCTGCGAGTCCAAGAAAACTCCGGATCTCTCCAACTGTTGTTGGTGCTTCCCATTCGGTTACGGTCTCAACCTTTGTGGGGTCAACTACTATACCTTCTCTGGATATAACGTGTCCGAGGAATCCAACTTCCTTCAACCAAAACTCACATTTGCTGAATTTGGCATATAACTGATGTTCCCTTAATTTCTCCAAAACCAAACGCAAATGTTCCTTATGCTCCTTTTCATTCTTTGAATAAACTAGGATGTCATCAATGAACACTACGACGAACTTATCCAAAAACTCCATAAACACTTTGTTCATCAGGTTCATAAAATAGGCAGGTGCGTTAGTCAATCCAAATGACATGACGGTATACTCATACAGTCCATATCTTGTGGTGAATGCTGTCTTAGGTATGTCCTGCTCTCGAATCTTCAACTGATGGTACCCTAATCGCAAATCGATCTTGGAAAACACTTTAGCTCCTTGTAATCGATCAAACAGATCATTAATCATTGGCAGTGGGTACTTGTTCTTGATGGTTACTTCATTCAATCCCCGATAATCTACAACCATCCTTAATGATCCATCCTTATTTTCCACTAGAAGTACAGGTGATCCCCAAGGTGAAGAACTTGGGAGAATGTAACCTTTATCCAATAACTCCTTAATCTGATTCTTAATTTCCACCAAATCCTTTGCTGGCATCCGGTACGGTCGCTTCGATATTGGGCCTGTACCTGGCAATAACTCAATCAAAAACTCAATGTCTCTATCCGGTGGCATGCCTGGTAATTCCTCAGGAAATACATCAGGAAAATCCTTTACCACTGGTACTTCCTCCTGCACAACTCCTGATAAGCAATTCACTTGTGTCCTGTTTGGCACATGCCGGGATACATACTTGATCCTTCTTCCTTCTGGTGTGGTAAGCAAAATTGTCTTACTGGCGCAATCGATGTTTCCTCCATACATCGACAGCCAATCCATACCAAGAATCACATCCAGACCTTGGGATTCCAGAATAATTAAATCCGTTGGGAATACATGCCTTCCTATACTCAATGGTACTTGAAAACATCCTTGGCTGGCCATGTATTCTGCTCCTGGCGAGCTTACTAGCATAGGTGTTTTAAGGGCTTGGGTTGGAGGCATCTGAGGGTTTAGAAAAGACGAGAATTAAGAATAGAGGGGGTCTAAAGGGAAAACACTACCCATATGCACATGAGGCAAAAGCACACAATTCACTTCAATCAATCAAACAAGGGCTTACAAACGGTCTAACTATCGCAAAAGTGCTCGACTATAATGTGTTTACATGGGGGAATACTATTACTATCTGGTGGTCATCTAGAAATTTGAACCGGTGGAAGACTCCATGATATCTACTCCAGCTTCGTCTTCAAAGTCGGGTTCACTTGGATCCGAATCGGTGTCGTCGATGATGATGTAGTTGTCCGGACATGCGACGTACTTGTCGTCCTCCTGGGATGCTAACTTGCTCTTGAGTTCTTCAATCTCCTGCTTAAGATCGCAATTGTGCCTTGCTAGAGCTACGATCTCGTCCATGTAGTCCTTGCGTGTAGACTTTAGTTCTCCTTCTAGCTCGATGATCCTTGCCTTCGCATTCTTCAACTCTACCATATCATTGCACATCTGGTTCTCGTGGCGTCGAATGTGCTGGTTTAACTCCTGGATGAAAGATGCAATGGATCTATCCTTCTTGGTGCTGACTAACTCCCATTCTTCATCACGACGTCCGCAAATCTGGTACATAGTGTCCTTGAGGTCTTCTTGATAAACTTCTCCAATGCGTCCTATGGTGATATGAGCTGCCATGCTCCTTCCTAGACTCCAGGTTGGTGCATTGAAAACACTATCTATGGGCTTCGTGATTGGCCCGAATGTTCTTCCCGGAACGTGAGCTTGAATCTTCCAGCGCTCCTCTTCAGGCAGAGTGGCATTGAAGGTTCCCGTGAAGCTTGGTAATCCAATGTTCAGGTACTTGGTGACTTCCTTCAGGTGAAATCCAAATGGTGTGCCTTCATCCGGTTGAGCGTACTTAATCTTCGCGTGTGTCATCCTAAAAGAGTAGAAAAGATGAGGAGTTAGAAAATGAGAAGAGAAGGGTGATCTATGGCTTTAACTTAGTGGTCGTGTCCTACAGTCAGCGTGTGCTCTGATACCATCTCTGTAGCGACCTGACCCGAATGGATCACGTCTACTGTGCTAAGGTGTCATCCCTGGATCAGTAATGCTGACACCACATAGTACATCGAGGTTTTATAGCAGAGTTGCAATCACACACTTATTACATCGATGGCTCAAAAAAAAACTTATTACAATAAATATGACTTAAGGCCATATTTTAAAGATAACAGCGGAAGACTTGGAAGATAAATGGGTCCATCAACTCCAGCGGCATCACTGAGTATAGAACCACGACCTAAACACCTCAATCGTCGTCTGAAAAGTCTGCAACATTAACGTTGCAGCCCGAAAACGGGTCAGCACATGGAATATGCTGGCAAAGTAACACATAGAGAGTAAGGGAATGAAACAGCTATACTACATGCATATATGGCTGGTGGAAAGCTCTATGGTTACAGTTTTGCGTAAAGCCAATTTTTCCCTACTGCAAAGGAATAAGTTTATTTAACTATCATGGTGGTTGTGAAACATTGAGAATGGTTGACAACATTCTCAATCCCAATTAAAAATAATTAAAACCCAACAACATTAATTAGAAGTAACATGTTGAGATTCACAATGATATTCAAGTACTAGATACTCAAGTTGTCCATAACCGGGGACACGGCTAATCATGATTAGTTTGTTACTCTGCAGAGTTTTGCGCACTTTTCCCCACATGACTCGATCGCCTCCGTTTGGTTTCTCGCACTACATGGTGTTTGAGAAGACGGATGACCGAGACATAGTCTTTCAGAAGCACTAGCACCTTACATGTGGGGTAGACCGGTACACCTACATCCCCTACATCTGCTAGTCCACCCCGTAAGAGTTCGCACAACTTAGTCAACTATGCCAGAGCCCATAGTAGCATGTGGCTGCACACAGAAGTTTCTAGCATGAAAGATCTTATGATCCCTTTGAGCCTGGGTGGCGGTCCAAAAAAAAACAGGCAAGTCCTGATAGACATCAGGTGCCTCAATCCACCCAGATGTGTGTTTAAGTTGCCACCTTAACTAAACCATTAAAATTATCATCTCACATCTGTCATGGATATCACTCACCCAATCCACGTCTACTAGCATAGCATGGCATAATAAGCAAACGTAGAAGTAACTCCCAAAGGTTTCATAATAATACAGGTAATAGGTACTACCTCATCTACTTCCCATCCCACAATTTAATTAGATCCTAATCATGCAATGTGTGAGGATTGATCTAATGCAATAAAACATGGGTTGTAGAAAAGGTATGATCAAAGTGTTACTTGCCTTGCTGATGATCCGCGAGTCCTAGGGTTTCGAAGTAACAAGCGGCGCAATCCGGGTAATCTATCGCAGACAAACAACAAGCATACAATAAGTACTCATCTAATGCACAGGTAAAACTCGAACAAGAGAACGAACCAGGTAGTTCAACTTAAGAACTCCGGTTGCAAAAAGAACGAAAAACAAACGGCGGAAGAAAACAACTCGGTTCTAGCAAGTTGAAACTAGGTCAAAATTTTACTGTAACAAAAGCTTGTTCAAGTTGATTAGACGGAACGGCGGTTTCGAGACGAAACTCCAGGCGCTTGAATCACCTGATTCCGATAAACGAGCGGAAAAATAGACTAGGAAGAAGATCGGATCTGAGATCGCGATCGCGGAATAAATCCGACGAAAAGAAAAAGAAGAACGGTTAAACGAACGGACGTTCGTTAACCTAGAAGAATCCGGTGATCACGTTCGTTAGGACGAACGGTCCGGCGAACGGTCCAAAGGCAACTAAATCGGAGAAGAAAACGAATCCGATCTAGGGTTTCGGAGAAGAAAAACCGATCGAAAAACTGATCTAGAAAACCGGAACGGTTTAGAGAAGAAAAGAATCGGAACGATTAGAAGAAAACGATCCGAGGAAAAGAATAGATGTAGCGCGGGGCTACCTTGGCGAGGTCTCCGGTGAACGGGGCTCCGGCGGCGTCGGCGTAGGGCGGCGGCGTGGGCAAGGTGCGGCGGCGGCGCGGTGTGGGGGCGGCGGCAAGGTGCGGCGGCGGCGCGGGGTGTGGGGTGGCGGCGCGGGTGAGGCGGCGGCGGCGGCGGCGAGGTGCGGCGGCGGCGCGGGGTGTGGGGTGGCGGCGCGGGTGAGGCGGCGGCGGCGGTGACGGGGCGCGTGGCGGGCGCGGGTGACGCAGGGCGCGGTGTGATGCGGCGCGGCGGCGGTGCAAGGCGCGGTGTGGAGGAGAGCTTTGATTTGATGTGTTTAGAGGGGGGGGTGCTTGGGTATTTATATTGGGGAGGGGAGGGGTTTACTTGGGGTAGAGGACAAGGAATTAGAATAGGAGTAGGAAAGATCTAGAAAATAAACGGAGTAGGACTAAAGAAAACGAAATAAGGAAAAGGGGACAAGGGGCGCCCTAGAATCCTAAAAGGATTCGGTCCTAGCAAGAGGCGGCGGCGGCCGACCGGCTCCTGGCTCGGCGCCTGGCGCCTGGGAGCGCGGCGGTAGGTGGCTTGGCTTGGGCCTTTGGCCCAAGGCGCTGCTCAATTTTTTTTTAAATAGTTTCCTCGCGCAGAAAAAAAAACAAAAAGGGATCTAAACGAACTCCGAAAAATCTAAAGTAAATTTTCCCCGACTCCTAAAAATGAGCCGAACAAAATGAACTTTTCTCCGGACCTAAAATGCAATTTTTGAAAACGCGCATTTTTCCCTATCCAAATAAAATGCAAATAAACACCGGAAAGCAAAATTGATCTATTTATTATATCTTCATTTTTCCTAAATTTGGGAAAGTCATATTATTCCCTCTCTCATATATTTTGACACCGGAAAATTTATTGAAGATAAAATAAATAAATCAAATGATCCTATTTTTCAAAATTCGAGAAAACTCTCAAATATGAAAATAACGAAATCTCCAACTCTCTCCGAGGGTCCTTGAGTTGCGTGAAATTTCTAGGATCAACCAAAATGCAAGAAAATATGATATGCATATGATCTAGTGTATAACATTCCAAATTGAAAATTTGGATGTTATAGTTTCTCACAATCAAAAACAATTATGAGATGATGGCCGAGAATGGGGCAAGATATGGAGGAAAACTCTTCTTCGGTCTTCAAATCCGAGAATGACGACGATAAACACCACCATGAATTGTTGATGCACTCCGGAATAAAGAAGAATATAAAAGTTGAATCAACAATGAAGTGAATTTGAAAGATCTTGGAGAAAGACATTTGACTGATGATAAATCATTATTACGTCAAACTTCGAAAAGAAATTTGAGGATAGCTCCGGGAAAGTTAAGAAGAGGCAGGTAAGGATCCTGGAAAATGACATGTGGGTTAGGGCCCACTCAAAAGATTACACCGTAGTAGAACGATTGCTAGAAACTGAGATTGCACCGGTTGAATTAAATGGCTAGAATGAGATAACAACCTCCGAAAGAACTTGAACGAATGCAGAGTGGAAAACACGAATTCTTCGAGATAATCTTGAGCACTCCGGAACAAATGGAATAGCGAGAAATGAATGGTTATGAGGTGCACCGACATGGAGAAAAACATTTGAAATACAGAAAATAATATGATCAACACCGAAAGCTTGAATTGGGATCCACCGGAAAAAAAGAATGGAGAATGATGAACTTGAAGCTCCCGTTAGGATCTTCATTGAGTATCACCGGATAAGAATATGACGGAAAATGATGGAGAGACTTCACAAGAATAAAAGGATACTTGATAAATACATCGGATTCCTTGAAGAAAAAGGTGGGAGGGCGGGAAAAAACAAAGGCACTTTGACGACGGATGAAGACAAACACCGTTGAGAAGAACTAGGTAATAGATCTTGTTTGATATTGGAATGATCGGATCCACTGAAGAGAAGCACACCGGTTTGAAAAGGATTGACATGACAGTCTCGATTATCATGAAGGTTTAGTATTCCCATAGGAATAAGAGAACACCTTAGGGAAGGTACCGGAATCAAACATTGACTTTGAAGCAACTCGAATTACCACAGCTCAAACAAAACAAAGATTGGCTTGCAGAATAAGCCAGAACAAACATATGATTTGAGATTTCGTTCCGAAGTTTTCGTGGTGGGCCTACAGGGCTTGATCGTACATCACCATCATGTACAAGGCAGTGCACATGGACATATAAAGCGGTCCCCAAGTCGCATATCCAAGGACTCTTAAGACAACAACAAGACCACTGGAAAACCAACCGTGGATAGCGGACCACTAGACGTCGAACCCCAATTTCATATCATACATCTGTCGGAAAGATATCCTAAGAGCTACTGAATTCCCACTTATAACTCCCGAAATTTTCCGGTTATGCAATCAGGTGTTGGGGACAGGGGAAGCATAATATCTCACCCAAAAACTAGCAAAATCCTACATCCAGCTGTATCCATCCTTCAACACATAACCAAGAAAACTTGGAATCGTCTACCTCACCTTCGAAAAAGCCATCCGTTATATGAGTTATGGCAATAACTCTCGAACTCCCGCCCCAGTATTGGTGCGTCGAGGTTATCTCACAACAACTGCATTAAAAGAGATTTTCGATGTCGGCGAAAACTATCTCAAGTTATTCCAGAACTGCAACGATTAAATTGTGACGAACACGCCTCAAGCTCCAACTCCCCGGGAACACTGCCACAAACCCCTAAATGACAAGAGGCACCAAGAACATGTTCTCGTCACAAAACCATCAGAAAACGATTCCAAGATACCCGCGTGATCCTAAAATTTTTTTAGTGAAATTTGAGAAGAGAAGAGTCAAAACTCTACGTCAGGATGCCTCACCAGAGCGACGAAGGGACTAAGGAGGTAAAATAAGTCTAACTCTCCGATATATATAATTCTAAATGACTCAAAAACATTTTCTAGACTCAATAACGCTAGCGATCGATCAAGCAGGGGCTCCTAAGGTCGGGGAAGCTCTGATACCAACTTTGTAACGCCCTCGATGCGGCTATATCTCCCACGTGTCGAAGCACGACTTAGAGGCATAACCGCATTGAAAGCAATGTCGCAAGTGAGGTAATCTTCACACAACCCGTGTAATCCATAAGGCAAAGAGATACGTAGTTGGCTTACAATCGCCACTTCACACAAATACATGAATAAAGCATTACATCAACCAGATACAATCAAGTACGGAACCAAAATAAAAGAAGACTACCCCAAAAGCTACACAGATCCCCGATCGACCCCAACTGGGCTCCACTACTAATCAACTGGAAGCGGATCAACATAAAGGACAAGATCTTCATCGAGCTCCTCCTTGAGCTTGGTTGCGTCACCTGCTCGGTAACATCGGCAACTGCAAACTGGTTTTGGAAGTATCTGTGAGTCACGGGGACTCAGCAATTTCACACCCTCGCGATCAAGACTATTTAAGCTTATAGGAAGGGTAAAAGGTATGAGGTGGAGCTGCAGCAAGCGACTAGCATATATGGTGGCTAACATACGCAAATGAGAGCGAGAAGAGAAGGCAAAAGCACGGTCGAACCACTATGATCAAGAAGTGATCCTAGAACAACCTACGTTAAGCATAACTCCAACACCGTGTTCACTTCCCGGACTCCGCCGAGAAGAGACCATCATGGTAACACATGCGGTTGATGTATTTTAATTAAGATCAACTTCAGGTTTTCTACAACCGGACATTAACAAATTCCCATCTGCCCATAACCGCGGGCATGGCTTTCGAAAGTTCAAATCCCTGCAGGGGTGTCCCAACTTAGCCCATCACAAGCTCTCACGGTCAACGAAGGATATTCCTTCTAGCGGGAAGACCCGACCAGGCTCGTAATCCCGGTTACAAGACATCATCGACAATGGTAAAACAAGTCCAGCAAATCCGCCCGATGCGCCGACATCCTGATGGGAGCTGCACATATCTCGTTCTCAGGGCAACACCGGATAGGTCAAGCTATGAGTAAAACCATCCCTCAAGTTTCCCCGAGGTGGCCCCGCAGGCTGCCCATTTCGGACCAACACTTAGACAAGCACTGGCCCGGGGGGTTAAAATAAAGATGACCCTTGTGCTGGCCTAACCCAAGGGAAAAAGAGGCTAGGTGGCGCATGGTAAAACCAAGGTTGGGCCTTGCTGGAGGAGTTTTATTCAAAGTGAACCGTCAAGGGGTTCCCATTATAACCCAACCGCGTAAGGAACGCAAAATCCGGGAACATAACACCGATATGATGGAAACTAGGGCGGCAAGAGTGGAACAAAACACCAGGCATAAGGCCGAGCCTTCCACCCTTTACCAAGTATATAGATGCATTAATTAAATAAGAGATATTGTGATATCCCAACAAAAATATCCATCTTCCAAACATGGAACATGCTCCAATCTTCACCTGCAACTAACAACGCTATAAGAGGGGCTGAGCAAAGCGGTAACATAGCCAAACAACGGTTTGCTAGGACAAGGTGGGTTAGAGGCTTGGCTTAACAATATGGGAGGCATGATAAGCAAGTGGTAGGTATCGCAACATAGGCATAGCAAAAGAGCGAGCAACTAGCAAGCCAAGATAGAAGTGATTTCGAGGGTATGGTCATCTTGCCTGAAATCCCGCAAGGAAGAAGAACGAGTCCATGAAGAAGACAAACGAACGTAGTCGAACGGGTCCTCACAAACGAGACGTTAACGGAACCAACCCGAAGGGGCAAACACCGGAAAGAAGCACACCACATAGTAAACAAACCACACATGAACATGGTATGATATCCGGGATGCGGTATGCGGTGCATATGCATGATTTGGAAAGGAATGACTGAACCTGGCCTCAGCATGGAAATCCAACAGTACCACTGGAAAGGTGAGGTGATTTTGGTTGAAATCGATATAAAGATCACCAGAATCGGATGCATGGTTTGGAAATGGCAACCAAAACAAATATGGCACCGGTCTGCGATAATCAGCAAGTAGCCATCTAAATGCATTAAGATAAATATGCTACAACACTCAAACATAGCAACAAAATACATGGCAGGGATCCACTCATGAATCTTGACAAAAGATGAACACTGAGCTACGGCTAATTCATCTATAAACAGGTTCAAACAAGCATGGCAAAAGTGCAAATGATAACAGGTTACAGACTTAGTGAAATTAACACAAGTCTGGAATTTATCATCGGGAAGCACACTTCAGAGCATGAAAACTACATGCTACAGGAAGTTATCATGGCAAGGCAAGGCATGGCATGAAGCTACTAAAAGCACTTAACAAAAGTCCCTTACTGAACTTGAGCCAAAAGGGATCCGAAAATACAATTGCAATCATGTGAACATACAAAAAACATAAACAGATCTCAGACAGTGAAAAACTGGAGCATGCAAAACAGTTAACGAGTAGGCATATTTACGAGCTCGATGCACTCATTACAGAGCATGGCATGACAAACCAAGCATACACCCATCAAGAAGACATGGCATAGAAGCTATACATGGCAAGAACAACATCATAGAATGCACGGGTCAATAGCAACATCCTCGGCAAAATCACTAAATAAGTCAACAATCTGCCAGGATCATAATTTAGCAAAAGTAGAGCTCGATTGACTCAAGCTAGGGTGCTCCATAAATGCAAACAAAGACATGGATGGATAGAGCACCACAACGTTAACAAAACATCATTACTGATCATCCTTAAAAGAGGCACAGATCACTAGGAAACAACATGAACATTTGGCATACCGACAAAAACAGAACAAGGACTTAGTGAAAAACTAAGTCCCTGAAATCAGCATTACCAATTGCACTACTTTGCAAGCTTGTGCTAGTCACCACACATATCACAAAAATACATGGTAAGCACCTCTATAAAGATGGCATGACATATAACAAAACTCATGTGGAGCTCAGGACCATATCATGCACACATTAATCATGGCAAAAATGACAAAAAGCTATTTGATGAAACAGATCTGACAAATTCACCACATAGCCCTCTTCCAGCAGCATTTTGGGCATCAAGATTATCTCAAATGAAAATGATGCAATGAGATGAAATGATGTACTCGTCGAGACGAACATTTTGATATGCTACCCGCATGAATCGGAGCTACGTATGCAGAGTTACGATGCGTTGAATATGGGCATATGAATCTGGAAACTTCGGGGACTTAGTGGAATTTTACCTCCGTGAAAGTCAACGCGGGACGGAGAGAAGCGGGATGAAGAGATCCGGTACGGAGACGGTGTTTGGATGGCGGGATTGGTAGATCTCATCCATCTTCTCGGATCCGGCCGGTGCGAGGCTCCGACGAGGAGGGCGGCGGAGCAGGCTCCGGTGGCGGCGGCGCTCGCGGCAAAGAGCGGAGGAGGCGACGGAGTGAGGGGGTGGCGCCGGCAAAGAGCTGCGGCGGCGGGGCAGTTAGGCGACGCCGCCGAGCTAGCGCGGGATGGGGTGAGGCGCGGTGGCGCACGGATATGGCGGCGGTCGGTGGCGGGCGCGGAAGCCGAGGAGGCACGGGCGATGCGTCCGGCGAGGTCCCGGCGAGCCCCGGCGAGAGAGAGGCGGCGACGGAGAGATCCGGCGAGCAGGGGCGCCTGGCGCACGGGCGGCGGCGGAACTGGGCCCGCGCGGGCCCGATCCGGGTTCAGCGGGCCGCGGCGGGCGCGGGAGGAGAGAGAGGGGGCGCGGGCGACACATGGCGGCTCCGGACTGGATGTGTGCGGCAGCGTCGTGACGTGTCGGCCTGGTATTGGCCGGAGCGACGTGGCGGCGGCGGCGGACACATCCAGCGACAGGACGAACATGTCCGGCGGCGTGCGGGAGTTGGATCTAGGGTTTGGACTGCGAGATTTTCGAAGGGAGAGACATATTTATAGGTAGAGGGAGCTAGGAGAGTCCAAATGAGGTGCGGTTTTCGGCCACGCGATCATGATCGAACGACCGAGATGATGGAGAGGTCTTAGGTTGGTTTTGGGACACTTTGGAAGGGTGTTGGGCTGCAATACACACGAGGCCTTTTCGGTCCCTCGGTTAACCGTTGGAGTATCAAAGGAAGTCCAAATGGTACGAAACTTAACAGGCGGTCTACCGGTAGTAAACCAAGGCCGCATGACAAGTCTCGGTCCAATCGGAAAACTTTTATCACCCGCACACGAAAAGAGGTAGAAAGGGACACCGGGTGACATAGGAGCGCCGAATTGCAAAACGGACAACAGGGAAAATGCTCGGATGCATGAGACGAACATTGTATGCAAAAGAAATGCACATGATGACATGATATGCAATGCATGACATGCAAGCAAAGACAAGACAACAACAGCGAATAACTGGAAGACAGCTGGCACACCGGTCTCGGGGCGTTACAACACTCCACCACTACGAGAGGATCTCGTCCCGAGATCTAGAATGACACCGGAGGAAAAAACGAAAGAGAAAGAGAAGAGGTAAAACTAAGTTGCTTCTTTGACAAACGAGTGAAACCAAAGAACCTTGAAAAGGTTAAGCCATTTCGAGAAAAGAATACAAAGGAGATGAGCGAAGTTGAAAGAACTCCATTAGGAAAGAGGAACGAGGAAGAACAAAGTTGAAAGCACTCCGGTAGGGAAGAGTAATAAGGAAGAACAAATTTGGACAGCACTCCGTTAGAGAAGTTATGCAAGACTTGATACGATGAAAAGAACTTGAGCAGAGGACACGACACTCCGATTAAATGGATAGGCACGAAAAGAACACGAACCAAGATGATGAGAGAAAATAGAAACATCACAATGACTCCGGAACAAAAGAATAGAATGGAATGGGATGAACGAAGGGAAACAAGATCTCGAGGGAGCACGCTTACAACAAAAGCTAGAACGGAGTTGTTGGAAAACCAACAACGAAAATAATAAGCTTGATATGGTCTTAAGGAATACATCTCAAATTATGAGGTGACAACCTGCCACTCACAGAAAAAGAATTGGATTGGAATGAACAAGGAGATGAGAACACTATTTCACCGGGAGGATAGATGAAGAACTTGGGTCATTTATGAGCACCATATAACAACAATCCTTAGGGAAGGCTTTAGGTGAAATATAACCCAAGACAATTCCAACGAATAGGTTAAAGGATTCAAAATACCTCATTCTTAACAATGTGTGAATCATGAAGCATGAACTCAAATTATCAAGAATGACGTAAAACCACCTCCAATGATACGGTAGAAAGAAATGCACTCCGGATTGCAAGATGAAGAAATACTTGAGTTCTTCTGAAAAGAATCTCGATGAACACTTCGAGAAGGAATTAAATCCTTGATGAATCACCATGTCAAGCCTTCGTGAAAACTCCGGTAAAAAAGAATGATCAAACGAAATGGTGGATGAAAAGAATAAGGTTGAAGCCTTGCAATGATTTAAATGAATCTCCGTGGAGATGTAATTGAAAAAGGTTGGAACTCCGGGAAAAAGAGAAGATGAAACAATTGAAATCAGGAATTTGATGAGCCTCCGGAATAGGAAATTAATCACTTGGATGAAACAAGAATAAGGATTACATTATGCTTATCCTTCACCAATTAAATTGATGACGAGCAAACGGATTGCATACAAGTTATTCTTGAAGAAAGGATTAGGATAGATACGGCACCAACTTGAGAAGGTCTTCAACTAACCACCGGTGGAATCGAAACAACGAATGAATTGGTATGATAAAGAAGGAAGAGAAATCTTAAACGAACCACCGTAAGGATTGAAAAAGAACGAATAAAAGATAACGAATCACCGGGAAGAATTATGAAATGAACGAAGATACTTGAGACAATCTAGATACATGAGAATGAAGAGATCGTGAATTGATTAGAGAAAAACTTGAACGCAGCACCGGTAAGATGTTTGAAGAACGAGAGCTGAAGCTGAAATGGATAATCCCAAAATGATGGCCTTCGGATAAACAAACTGAAAAACTCTTGAAATGCTTCGGATAGGTGAAAAGGTTTCTGTAGCGACCTGACCCGAATGGATCACGTCTACTGTGCTACGGTGTCATCCCTGGATCAGTAATGCTGACACCACACAGTACATCAAGGTTTTATAGCAGAGTTGCAATCACACACTTATTACATCGATGGCTCAAAAAAAAACTTATTACAATAAATATGACTTAAGGCCATATTTTAAAGATAACAGCGGAAGACTTGGAAGATAAATGGGTCCATCAACTCCAGCGGCATCACTGAGTATAGAACCACGACCTAAACACCTCAATCGTCATCTGAAAAGTCTGCAACATTAACGTTGCAGCCCGAAAATGGGTCAGCACATGGAATATGCTGGCAAAGTAACACATAGAGAGTAAGGGAATGAAACAGCTATACTACATGCATATATGGCTGGTGGAAAGCTCTATGGTTACAGTTTTGCGTAAAGCCAATTTTTCCCTACTGCAAAGGAATAAGTTTATTTAACTATCATGGTGGTTGTGAAACATTGAGAATGGTTGACAACATTCTCAATCCCAATTAAAAATAATTAAAACCCAACAACATTAATTAGAAGTAACATGTTGAGATTCACAATGATATTCAAGTACTAGATACTCAAGTTGTCCATAACCGGGGACACGGCTAATCATGATTAGTTTGTTACTCTGCAGAGTTTTGCGCACTTTTCCCCACATGACTCGATCGCCTCCGTTTGGTTTCTCGCACTACATGGTGTTTGAGAAGACGGATGACCGAGACATAGTCTTTCAGAAGCACTAGCACCTTACATGTGGGGTAGACCGGTACACCTACATCCCCTACATCTGCTAGTCCACCCCGTAAGAGTTCGCACAACTTAGTCAACTATGCCAGAGCCCATAGTAGCATGTGGCTGCACACAGAAGTTTCTAGCATGAAAGATCTTATGATCCCTTTGAGCCTGGGTGGCGGTCCAAAAAAAAACAGGCAAGTCCTGATAGACATCAGGTGCCTCAATCCACCCAGATGTGTGTTTAAGTTGCCACCTTAACTAAACCATTAAAATTATCATCTCACATCTGTCATGGATATCACTCACCCAATCCACGTCTACTAGCATAGCATGGCATAATAAGCAAACGTAGAAGTAACTCCCAAAGGTTTCATAATAATACAGGTAATAGGTACTACCTCATCTACTTCCCATCCCACAATTTAATTAGATCCTAATCATGCAATGTGTGAGGATTGATCTAATGCAATAAAACATGGGTTGTAGAAAAGGTATGATCAAAGTGTTACTTGCCTTGCTGATGATCCGCGAGTCCTAGGGTTTCGAAGTAACAAGCAGCGCAATCCGGGTAATCTATCGTAGAAAAACAACAAGCATACAATAAGTACTCATCTAATGCACAGGTAAAACTCGAACAAGAGAACGAACCAGAAAGTTCAACTTAAGAACTCCAATTGCAAGAAAGAACGAAAAACAAACGGCGGAAGAAAACAACTCGGTTCTAGCAAGTTGAAACTAGGTAAAAATTTTACTGTAACAAAAGCTTGTTCAAGTTGATTAGACGGAACGGCGGTTTCGAGACGAAACTCTAGGCGCTTGAATCACCTGATTCCGATAAACGAGCGGAAAAATAGACTAGGAAGAAGATCGGATCTAAGATCGCGATCGCGGAATAAATCCGACGAAAAGAAAAAGAAGAACGGTTAAACGAACGGACGTTCGTTAACCTAGAAGAATCCGGTGATCACGTTCGTTAGGACGAACGGTCCGGCGAACGGTCCAAAGGCAACTAAATCGGAGAAGAAAACGAATCCGATCTAGGGTTTCGGAGAAGAAAAACCGATCGAAAAACTGATCTAGAAAACCGGAACGGTTTAGAGAAGAAAAGAATCGGAACGATTAGAAGAGAACGATCCGAGGAAAAGAATAGATGTAGCGCGGGGCTACCTTGGCGAGGTCTCCGGTGAACGGGGCTCCGGCGGCGTCGGCGTAGGGCGGCGGCGTGGGCAAGGTGCGGCGGCGGCGCGGGTGTGGGGCGGCGGCGGCAAGGTGCGGCGGCGGCGCGGGGTGTGGGGTGGCGGCGCGGGTGAGGCGGGCGCGGGCGGCGAGGTGCGGCGGCGGCGGCGGGTGCGGCGGCGGCGGGGTGTGGGGTGGCGGCGCGGGTGAGGCGGCGCGGCGGCGGTGACGCAGGGCGCGGTGTGATGCGGCGCGGCGGCGGTGCAAGGCGCGGTGTGGAGGAGAGCTTTGATTTGATGTGTTTAGAGGGGGGGTGCTTGGGTATTTATATTGGGGAGGGGAGGGGTTTACTTGGGGTAGAGGACAAGGAATTAGAATAGGAGTAGGAAAGATCTAGAAAATAAACGGAGTAGGACTAAAGAAAACGAAATAAGGAAAAGGGGACAAGGGGGCGCCCTAGAATCCTAAAAGGATTCGGTCCTAGCAAGAGGCGGCGGCGGCCGACCGGCTCCTGGCTCGGCGCCTGGCGCCTGGGAGCGCGGCGGTAGGTGGCTTGGCTTGGGCCTTTGGCCCAAGGCGCTGCTCAATTTTTTTTTAAATAGTTTCCTCGCGCAGAAAAAAAACAAAAAGGGATCTAAACGAACTCCGAAAAATCTAAAGTAAATTTTCCCCGACTCCTAAAAATGAGCCGAACAAAATGAACTTTTCTCCGGACCTAAAATGCAATTTTTGAAAACGCGCATTTTTCCCTATCCAAATAAAATGCAAATAAACACCGGAAAGCAAAATTGATCTATTTATTATATCTTCATTTTTCCTAAATTTGGGAAAGTCATATTATTCCCTCTCTCATATATTTTGACACCGGAAAATTTATTGAAGATAAAATAAATAAATCAAATGATCCTATTTTTCAAAATTCGAGAAAACTCTCAAATATGAAAATAACGAAATCTCCAACTCTCTCCGAGGGTCCTTGAGTTGCGTGAAATTTCTAGGATCAACCAAAATGCAAGAAAATATGATATGCATATGATCTAGTGTATAACATTCCAAATTGAAAATTTGGGATGTTACAAACCTACCCCCCTTAAGATGAATCTCGCCCTCGAGATTCGGGTTGGCTAGAAAATAGGTGAGGGTGGTCTTTGAGCAAATCTTCTTCTCTCTCCCAGGTGGCTTCATCCTCTGAATGGTGGTTCCACTGAACTTTGCAAAACTTGATAACCTTGCTGCGAGTAACTCTGCTGGCATAATCGAGAATCTTGACTGGCTTCTCCTCATATGTTAGGTCATCCTTTAACTGAATTGCTTCTAATGGCACTGTATCTCTTAGCGGTACCTCCGCCATCTCGGCGTGACATCTCTTCAGCTGAGAAACATGGAATACATCATGAACTCCTGACAGTCCTTCTGGTAGTATTCCAACTTATAAGCGACTTCTCCCATACGTTTCACGATCTTAAATGGTCCAACGAAACGCGGTGCTAACTTTCCCTTAACTCCAAAGCGCTTAACTCCTCGAAGTGGGGATACTCGAAGGTAAACTCTGTCTCCGGTTTCGTAAACTGTCTCCTTGCGTTTAGAATCTGCATAGCTCTTCTGCCTGGACTGGGCTACCTTGAGCCTATCGCGAATCAACTTAACCTTCCGTTCAGACTCCTTAATCAAATCTGGTCCAAAGAATTGACGGTCTCCAACTTCGTTCCATGACAACGGTGTCCTGCACCTCCTTCCGTATAAAGCTTCGAAAGGGGCCATCTTCAAACTGGTTTGGTAACTGTTGTTATAAGAAAACTGTTTGGTAAGTGTCCTGCACCTCCTTCCGTATCGGAGTTTATCCATCAATGTTGACTGAATCTCCAATGCTGCTACATAGCCTCTCGGAACTATTTCCAAACATAGCTCACGAAGGTTTTCTGCTAACTCCTTGGGTATTTTCCCCGTACTAGGGTATTGACATGGCTCTTACGGCTCAATGCGTCAGCTACTACATTAGCCTTTCCGGGATGGTAATGCAATCTCATGTCATAATCCTTGATGAGCTCCAACCATCTCCTTTGTCGGAGGTTCAACTCCTTCTGCGTGAAAATGTACTTCAAACTCTTGTGATCCGTGTACACCTCACAATGATTTCCAATGAGGAAATGTCTCCACGTTTTCAACGCATGCACTACGGCTGCTAATTCCAAATCATGCGTGGCATAATTCAACTCATGAGGCTTCAGTTGTCGTGATGCATACGAAACAACTCTCCCTTCCTGCATAAGCACTGCTCCAAGTCCTCGACGTGAAGCGTCGCAATACACCTCATAATCCTTGGTCTGATCTGGCAAAATCAATACCTGGTGAGGTAACCAAACGTTTCTTCAACTCCTGAAAACTAGCCTCACACTCCTCAGTCCATTTGAACTTAGTTCCTTCTTCAACAACTCCGTCATAGGCTTCGCAATCTTTGAGAAATTCTCAATAAATCTCCGGTAGTATCCTGCGAGTCCAAGAAAACTCCGGATCTCTCCAACTGTTGTTGGTGCTTCCCATTCGGTTACGGTCTCAACCTTTGTGGGGTCAACTGCTATACCTTCTCCGGATATAACGTGTCCGAGGAATCCAACTTCCTTCAACCAAAACTCACATTTGCTGAATTTGGCATATAACTGATGTTCCCTTAATTTCTCCAAAACCAAACGCAAATGTTCCTTATGCTCCTCTTCATTCTTTGAATAAACTAGGATGTCATCAATGAACACTACGACGAACTTATCCAAAAACTCCATAAACACTTTGTTCATCAGGTTCATAAAATAGGCAGGTGCGTTAGTCAATCCAAATGACATATGACGGTATACTCATACAGTCCATATCTTGTGGTGAATGCTGTCTTAGGTATGTCCTGCTCTCGAATCTTCAACTGATGGTACCCTAATCGCAAATCGATCTTGGAAAACACTTTAGCTCCTTGTAATCGATCAAACAGATCATTAATCATTGGCAGTGGGTACTTGTTCTTGATGGTTACTTCATTCAATCCCCGATAATCTACAACCATCCTTAATGATCCATCCTTATTTTCCACTAGAAGTACAGGTGATCCCCAAGGTGAAGAACTTGGGAGAATGTAACCTTTATCCAATAACTCCTTAATCTGATTCTTAATTTCCACCAAATCCTTTGCTGGCATCCGGTACGGTCGCTTCGATATTGGGCCTGTACCTGGCAATAACTCAATCAAAAACTCAATGTCTCTATCCGGTGGCATGCCTGGTAATTCCTCAGGAAATACATCAGGAAAATCCTTTACCACTGGTACTTCCTCCTGCACAACTCCTGATAAGCAATTCACTTGTGTCCTGTTTGGCACATGCCGGGATACATACTTGATCCTTCTTCCTTCTGGTGTGGTAAGCAAAATTGTCTTACTGGCGCAATCGATGTTTCCTCCATACATCGACAGCCAATCCATACCAAGAATCACATCCAGACCTTGGGATTCCAGAATAATTAAATCCGTTGGGAATACATGCCTTCCTATACTCAATGGTACTTGAAAACATCCTTGGCTGGCCATGTATTCTGCTCCTGGCGAGCTTACTAGCATAGGTGTTTTAAGGGCTTGGGTTGGAGGCATCTGAGGGTTTAGAAAGACGAGAATTAAGAATAGAGGGGGTCTAAAGGGAAAACACTACCCATATGCACATGAGGCAAAAGCACACAATTCACTTCAATCAATCAAACAAGGGCTTACAAACGGTCTAACTATCGCAAAAGTGCTCGACTATAATGTGTTTACATGGGGGAATACTACTACTATCTGGTGGTCATCTAGAAATTTGAACCGGTGGAAGACTCCATGATATCTACTCCAGCTTCGTCTTCAAAGTCGGGTTCACTTGGATCCGAATCGGTGTCGTCGATGATGATGTAGTTGTCCGGACATGCGACGTACTTGTCGTCCTCCTGGGATGCTAACTTGCTCTTGAGTTCTTCAATCTCCTGCTTAAGATCGCAATTGTGCCTTGCTAGAGCTACGATCTCGTCCATGTAGTCCTTGCGTGTAGACTTCAGTTCTCCTTCTAGCTCGATGATCCTTGCCTTCGCATTCTTCAACTCTACCATATCATTGCACATCTGGTTCTCGTGGCGTCGAATGTGCTGGTTTAACTCCTGGATGAAAGATGCAATGGATCTATCCTTCTTGGTGCTGACTAACTCCCATTGTTCATCACGGCGTCCGCAAATCTGGTAGATAGTGTCCTTGAGGTCTTCTTGATAAACTTCTCCAATGCGTCCTATGGTGATATGAGCTGCCATGCTCCTTCCTAGACTCCAGGTTGGTGCATTGAAAACACTATCTATGGGCTTCGTGATTGGCGCGAATGTTCTTCCCGGAACGTGAGCTTGAATCTTCCAGCGCTCCTCTTCAGGCAGAGTGGCGTTGAAGGTTCCCGTGAAGCTTGGTAATCCAATGTTCAGGTACTTGGTGACTTCCTTCAGGTGAAATCCAAATGGTGTGCCTTCATCCGGTTGAGCGTACTTAATCTTCGCGTGCGTCATCCTAAAAGAGTAGAAAAGATGAGGAGTTAGAAAATGAGAAGAGAAGGGTGATCTATGGCTTTAACTTAGTGGTCGTGTCCTACAGTCAGCGTGTGCTCTGATACCATCTCTGTAGCGACCTGACCCGAATGGATCACGTCTACTGTGCTACGGTGTCATCCCTGGATCAGTAATGCTGACACCACACAGTACATCGAGGTTTTATAGCAGAGTTGCAATCACACACTTATTACATCGATGGCTCAAAAAAGAACTTATTACAATAAATATGACTTAAGGCCATATTTTAAAGATAACAGCGGAAGACTTGGAAGATAAATGGGTCCATCAACTCCAGCGGCATCACTGAGTATAGAACCACGACCTAAACACCTCAATCGTCGTCTGAAAAGTCTGCAACATTAACGTTGCAGCCCGAAAACGGGTCAGCACATGGAATATGCTGGCAAGTAACACATAGAGAGTAATGGAATGAAACAGCTATACTATATGCATATATGGCTGGTGGAAAGCTCTATGGTTACAGTTTTGCGTAAAGCCAATTTTTCCCTACTGCAAAGGAATAAATTTATTTAACTATCATGGTGGTTGTGAAACATTGAGAATGGTTGACAGCATTCTCAATCCCAATTAAAAATAATTAAAACCCAACAACATTAATTAGAAGTAACATGTTGAGATTCACAATGATATTCAAGTACTAGATACTCAAGTTGTCCATAACCGGGGACACGGCTAATCATGATTAGTTTGTTACTCTGCAGAGGTTTGCGCACTTTTCCCCACATGACTCGATCGCCTCCGTTTGTTTTCTCGCACTACATGGTGTTTGAGAACGGATGACCGAGACATAGTCTTTCAGAAGCACTAGCACCTTACATGTGGGGTAGACCGTACACCTACATCCCCTACATCTGCTAGTCCACCCGTAAGAGTTCGCACAACTTAGTCAACTATGCCAGAGCCCATAGTAGCATGTGGCTGCACACGGAAGTTACTAGCATGAATGATCTTATGATCCCTTTGAGCCTGGGTGGCGGTCCGAAATAAAACAGGCAAGTCCTGATAGACATCAGGTGCCTCAATCCACCCAGATGTGTGTTTAAGTTGCCACATTAGGTAAACCATTAAAATTTAACAAACTCACATCTGTCATGGATATCACTCACCCAATCCACGTCTACTAGCATAGCATGGCATAATAAGCAAACGTAGACGTAACTCCCAAAGGTTTCATAATAATACAGGTAATAGGTACTACCTCATCTACTTCCCATCCCACAATTTAATTAGATCCTAATCATGCAATGTGTGAGGATTGATCTAATGCAATAAAACTGGGTTGTAGAAAAGGTATGATCAAAGTGTTACTTGCCGTGCTGATGATCCGCGAGTCCTAGGGTTTCGAAGTAACAGGCGGCGCAATCCGGGTAATCTATCGCAGACAAACAACAAGCACACAATAAGTACTCATCTAATGCACAGGTAAAACTCGAACAAGAGAACGAACCAGGAAGTTCAACTTAAGAACTCCAGTTGCAAAGAGAGAAACAACCAAACAAAGCGACGGAAAACAAACGGCGGAAGAAAACGACTCGGTTCTAGCAAGTTGAAACTAGGTCAAATTTTACCGTAGCAAAAACTTGTTTAAGTTGATTAGACGGAACGGCGGTTTCTAAACGAAACTCCGGGTGCTTGAATCACCTGATTCCGATAAACGAGCGAGGGGAAATACTAGTAAGAAGATCGGATCTAAGATCGCGATCGGAGAGAATGCGGAATAAATCCGTTGAGAAAGAAAAACGAAGAATGGTTAAACGAACGGACGTTCGTTAACCTAGAAGAATCCGGTGATCACGTTCGTTAGGACGAACGGTCCGGCGAACGGTCCAAAGGCAACTAAATCGGAGAAGAAAACGAATCCGATCTAGGGTTTCGGAGAAGAAAAACCGATCGAAAAACTGATCTAGAAAACCGGAACGGTTTAGAGAAGAAAAGAATCGGAACGATTAGAAGAGAACGATCCGAGGAAAAGAATAGATGTAGCGCGGGGCTACCTTGGCGAGGTCTCCGGTGAACGGGGCTCCGGCGGCGTCGGCGTAGGGCGGCGGCGTGGGCAAGGTGCGGCGGCGGCGCGGGTGTGGGGCGGCGGCGGCAAGGTGCGGCGGCGGCGCGGGGTGTGGGGTGGCGGCGCGGGTGAGGCGGCGGCGGCGGCGAGGTGCGGCGGCGGCGCGGGGTGTGGGGTGGCGGCGCGGGTGAGGCGGCGCGGCGGTGGGTGACGCAGGGCGCGGTGTGATGCGGCGCGGCGGCGGTGCAAGGCGCGGTGTGGAGGAGAGCTTTGATTTGATGTGTTTAGAGGGGGGGGTGCTTGGGTATTTATATTGGGGAGGGGAGGGGTTTACTTGGGGTAGAGGACAAGGAATTAGAATAGGAGTAGGAAAGATCTAGAAAATAAACGGAGCAGGACTAAAGAAAACGAAATAAGGAAAAGGGGACAAGGGGCGCCCTAGAATCCTAAAAGGATTCGGTCCTAGCAAGAGGCGGCGGCGGCCGACCGGCTCCTGGCTCGGCGCCTGGCGCCTGGGAGCGCGGCGGTAGGTGGCTTGGCTTGGGCCTTTGGCCCAAGGCGCTGCTCAATTTTTTTTTAAATAGTTTCCTCGCGCAGAAAAAAAAACAAAAAGGGATCTAAACGAACTCCGAAAAATCTAAAGTAAATTTTCCCCGACTCCTAAAAATGAGCCGAACAAAATGAACTTTTCTCCGGACCTAAAATGCAATTTTCGAAAACGCGCATTTTTCCCTATCCAAATAAAATGCAAATAAACACCGGAAAGCAAAATTGATCTATTTATTATATCTTCATTTTTCCTAAATTTGGGAAAGTCATATTATTCCCTCTCTCATATATTTTGACACCGGAAAATTTATTGAAGATAAAATAAATAAATCAAATGATCCTATTTTTCAAAATTCGAGAAAACTCTCAAATATGAAAATAACGAAATCTCCAACTCTCTCCGAGGGTCCTTGAGTTGCGTGAAATTTCTAGGATCAACCAAAATGCAAGAAAATATGATATGCATATGATCTAGTGTATAACATTCCAAATTGAAAATTTTGGATGTTATAGTTTCTCACAATCAAAAACAATTATGAGATGATGGCCGAGAATGGGGCAAGATATGGAGGAAAACTCTTCTTCGGTCTTCAAATCCGAGAATGACGACGATAAACACCACCATGAATTGTTGATGCACTCCGGAATAAAGAAGAATATAAAAGTTGAATCAACAATGAAGTGAATTTGAAAGATCTTGGAGAAAGACATTTGACTGATGATAAATCATTATTACGTCAAACTTCGAAAAGAAATTTGAGGATAGCTCCGGGAAAGTAAGAAGAGTCAGGTAAGATCCTGGAAAATGACATGTGGGTTAGGGCCCACTCAAAAGATACACCGTAGAACGATTGCTAGAAACTGAGATTGCACCGGTTGAATTAAATGGCTAGAATGAGATAACAACCTCGAAAGAACTTGAACGAATGCAGAGTGGAAAACACGAATCTTCGAGATATCTTGAGCACTCCGGAACAAATGAATAGCGAGAAATGAATGGTTATGAGGTGCACCGACATGAGAAAAACATTTGAAATACAGAAAATAATATGATCAACACCGAAAGCTTGAATGGGATCCACCGGAAAAGGAAAGAATGGAGAATGATGAACTTGAAGCTCCGTTAGGATCTTCATGAGTATCACCGGATAAGAATATTGACGGAAAATGATGGAGAGACTTCACAAGAATAAAAGGATACTTGATAAATACATCGGATTCCTTGAAGAAAAAGGGTGGGAGGGCGGGAAAAACAAAGGCAACTTGACGACGGATGAAGACAACACCGTTGAGAAGAACTAGTAATAGATCTTGTTGATATTGGAATGATCGGATCCACTTGAAGAGAAGCACACCGGTTGAAAAGGATTGACATGACAGTCTCGATTATCATGAAGGTTTAGTATTCCCATAGGAATAAGAGAACACCGCTTAGGGAAGGTACGGAATCAACATTTGACTTTGAAGCAACTCGAATACCACAGCTCAAAACAAAAACAAAGGATTGGCTTGCAGAATAAGCCAGAACAAACATATGATTGAGATTTCGTCCGAAGTTTTCGTGGTGGGGCCTACAGGGGCTTGATCGTACATCACCATCATGTACAAGGCAGTGCACATGACATATAAAGCGTCCCCAAGTCGGCATATCCAAGGACTCTTTAAGACACAACAAGACCACTGTAAAACCAACCGTGGATAGGCGGACCACTAGACGTCGAACCCCAATTTCATATCATACATCTGTCGGAAAGATATCCTAAGAGCTACTTGAATTCCCACTTATAAACTCCCGAAATTTTCCGGTTATGCAATCAGGTGTTGGGGATACAGGGGAAGCATAATATCTCACCCAAAACTAGCAAATCCTACATCCAGCTGTATCCATCCTTCAACACATAACCAAGAAAACTTTGGAAATCGTCTACCTCAACCTTCGAAAAGCATCCGTTATATGAGTTATGGCAATACTCTCGAACTCCCGCCCCAGTATTGGGTGGCGTCGAGGTTATCTCACCAACAACTGCATAAAAGAGATTTTCGATGTCGGCGAAACTATCTCAAGTATTCCAGAACTGCAACGATAAAATTGTGACGACAACGCCTCAGAGCTCAACTCCCCGGGACACTGCCACAACCCCTAAATGACAAGAGGCACCAAGAACAATGTTCTCGTCACAAAACCATCAGAACGATTCCAAGATACCCGCGTGATCCTAAATTTTTTTAGTGAAATTTGAGAAGAGAAGAGTCAAAACTCTACGTCAGGATGCCTCACCAGAGCGACGAAGGGACTAAGGAGTAAAAATAAGTCCTAACTCTCCGATATATATAATGCTAAATGACTCAAAACATTTCTAGACTCAATAACGCTAGCGATTCGATCAAGCAGGGGGCTCCTAAGGTCGGGGAAGGCTCTGATACCAACTTGTAACGCCCTCGATGTGGCTATATCTCCCACGTGTCGAAGCACGACTTAGAGGCATAACCGCATTGAAAGCAATGTCGCAAGTGAGGTAATCTTCACACAACCCATGTAATACATAAGGGAAAGAGATACATAGTTGGCTTACAATCGCCACTTAACACAAATACATGAATAAAGCATTACATCAACCAGATACAATCAAGGTCCGACTACGGAACCAAAATAAAAGAAGACTACCCCAAAAGCTACACAGATCCCCGATCGACCCCAACTGGGCTCCACTACTAATCAACTGGAAGCGGATCAACATAAAGGACAAGATCTTCATCGAGCTCCTCCTTGAGCTTGGTTGCGTCACCTGCTCGGTAACATCGGCAACTGCAAACTGGTTTTGGAAGTATCTGTGAGTCACGGGGACTCAGCAATTTCACACCCTCGCGATCAAGACTATTTAAGCTTATAGGAAGGGTAAAAGGTATGAGGTGGAGCTGCAGCAAGCGACTAGCATATATGGTGGCTAACATACGCAAATGAGAGCGAGAAGAGAAGGCAAAAGCACGGTCGAACCACTATGATCAAGAAGTGATCCTAGAACAACCTACGTTAAGCATAACTCCAACACCGTGTTCACTTCCCGGACTCCGCCGAGAAGAGACCATCACGGTAACACATGCGGTTGATGTATTTTAATTAAGATCAACTTCAGGTTTTCTACAACCGGACATTAACAAATTCCCATCTGCCCATAACCGCGGGCACGGCTTTCGAAAGTTCAAATCCCTGCAGGGGTGTCCCAACTTAGCCCATCACACGCTCTCACGGTCAACGAAGGATATTCCTTCTAGCGGGAAGACCCGACCAGGCTCGTAATCTCGGTTACAAGACATCCTCGACAATGGTAAAACAAGTCCAGCAAATCCGCCTGATGCGCCGACATCCTGATGGGAGCTGCACATATCTCGTTCTCAGGGCAACACCGGATAGGTCAAGCTACGAGTAAAACCAGCCCTCAAGTTTCCCCGAGGTGGCCCCGCAGGCTGCCCATTTCGGACCAACACTTAGACAAGCACTGGCCCGGGGGGTTAAAATAAAGATGACCCTTGGGCTGGCCTAACCCAAGGGAAAAAGAGGCTAGGTGGCGAATGGTAAAACCAAGGTTGGGCCTTGCTGGAGGAGTTTTATTCAAAGCGAACTTTCAAGGGGTTCCCATTATAACCCAACCGCGTAAGGAACGCAAAATCCGGGAACATAACACCGATATGACGGAAACTAGGGCGGCAAGAGTGGAACAAAACACCAGGCATAAGGCCGAGCCTTCCACCCTTTTCCAAGTATATAGATGCATTAATTAAATAAGAGATATTGTGATATCCCAACAAAAATATCCATCTTCCAAACATGGAACAAGCTCCAATCTTCACCTGCAACTAACAATGCTATAAGAGGGGCTGAGCAAAGCGTTAACATAGCCAAACGATGGTTTGCTAGGACAAGGTGGGTTAGAGGCTTGGCTTAACAATATGGGAGGCATGATAATCAAGTGGTAGGTATCGCAACATAGGCATAGCAAAAGAGCGAGCAACTAGCAAGCAAAGATAGAAGTGATTTTGAGGGTATGGTCATCTTGCCTAAAATCCCGCAAGGAAGAAGAACGAGTCCATGAAGAAGACAAACAGACGTAGTCGAATGGGTCCTCACAAACGCGACGTTACCGGAACCAACCCGAAGGGACAAAAACTGGAAAGAAGCACACCACATAGTAAACAAACCACACATGAACATGGTATGATATGCGGGATGCGGTATGCGGTGCATATGCCTGATTTGGAAAGGAATGATTGAACCTGGCCTCAACATGGAAATCCAACAGTACCACTGGAAAGGTGAGGTGATTTCGGTTGAAATCGATATAAAGATCACCGGAATCGGATGCACGGCTTGGAAATGGCAACCAAAAGAAATATGGCACCGATCTGCGATAATCAGCAAGTAGCCATCTAAATGCATCAAGATAAATATGCTACAGCACTCAAACATAGCAACAAAATACATGGCAGGGATCCACTCATGAATCTTGAAAAAAGATGAACACTGAGCTACGGCTAATTCATCGATAAACAGGTTCAAACAAGCATGACAAAAGTGCAAATGATAACAGGTTACAGACTTAGTGAAATTAACACAAGTCTGGAATTTATCATCGGAAAGCACACTTTAGAGCATGAAAACTACATGCTATAGGAACTTATCATGGCAAGGCAAGGCATGGCATGAAGCTACTCAAAGCACTTAACGAAAGTCCCTTAGTGACCTTGAGCCAAAAGGGATCAGAAAATACAATTGCAATCATGTGAACATAGAAAAAACATAAACAGATCTCAGACAGTGAAAAACTAGAGCATGCAAAACAGTTAACATGTAGGCATATTTATGAGCTCGATGCACTCATTACAGAGCATGGCATGACAAACCAAGCATACACCCATCAAGAAGACATGGCATAGAAGCTAGACATGGCAAGAACAACATCATAGCATGCACGGATCAATAGCAACATCCTCGGCAAAATCGCTAACCAAGTCAACAATCTGCCAGGATCATAATTTAGCAAAAGTAGAGCTCGATTGACTCAAGCTAGGGTGCTCCATAAATGCAAACAAAGACATGGATGGATAGAGCACCACAATGTTAACAAAACATCATTACTGATCATCCTTAAAAGAGGCACGGATCACTAGGAAACAACATGAACATAGTGAAAAACTAAGTCCCTGAAATCAGCATTACCGATTGCACTACTTTGCAAGCTTGTGCTAGTCACCACACATATCACAAAAATACATGGTAAGCAACTCTCTAAATATGGCATGGCATATAACAAAACTCATGTAGATCTCAGGAGCATATCATGCACACATTAATCATGGCAAAAATGACAAAAAGCTATTTGATGAAACATATCTGACAAATTCACCACATAGCCCTCTTCCAACAGCATTTTGGGAATCAAGATGAGCTCAAATGAAAATGATGCAATGAGATGAAATGATGTACTCGTCGAGACAAACATTTTGATATGCTACACGCATGAATCGGAGCTACGTATGCAGAGTTACGATGCGTTGAATATGGGTATATGAATCTGGAAACTTCGGGGACTTAGTGGAATTTTACCTCCGCGAAAGTCAAGGCGGGACGGAGAGAAGCGGGACGAAGAGATCCGGGACGAAGACGGTGTTTGGATGGCGGGATTGGTGGATCTCATTCATCTTCTCGGATCCGGTCGGTGCGAGGCTCCGACGAGGAGGGCGGCGGAGCAGGCTCCGGTGGCGGCGGCGCTCGTGGCAGAGAGCGGAGGAGGCGACGGAGAGAGGGGGCGACGTCGGCGAAGAGCTGCGGTGGCGGGGCAGTTAGGCGACACCGGCGAGCTAGCGCGGGACGGGGTGAGGCGCGGTGGCGCGCGGACATGGCGGCGGTCGGTGGCGGGCGCGGAAGCCGAGGAGGCGCGGGCGATGCTTCCGGCGAGGTCCCGGCGAGCCCCGGCAAGAGAGCGGCGGCGACGGAGAGATCCGGCGAGCGGGGGCGCCTGGCACATAGGCGGCGGCAACCAAGCCAGAGGGCGGCGGATCTGGGCCCGCGCGGGCCCGATCTGGGTTCCGCGGGCCGCAGCGGGCGCGGGAGGAGAGAGAGGGGGGCGCGGGCGACACATGGCGGCTCCGGATTGGATGTGGGCGGTGGCATGGTGACGTGACGGCCTGGTATTGGCCGGAGCGACGTGGCGGCGGCGGCGGACACGTCCAGCGACGGTACGGACATGTCCGGCGGCGTGCGAGAGTTGGATCTAGGGTTTGGACTGCGAGATTTTCGGAGGGAGAGACATATTTATAGGTAGAGGGAGCTAGGAGAGTCCAAATGAGGTGCGGTTTTTGGCCACGCGATCGTGATCGAACGACCGAGATGATGGAGAGGTCTTAGGTGGATTTTGGGCCACTTTGGAAGGGTGTTGGGCTGCAACACACACGAGGCCTTTTCGGTCCCTCGGTTAACCGTTGGAGTATCAAACGAAGTCCAAATGGTACGAAACTTGACAGGTGGTCTACCGGTAGTAAACCAAGGCCGCATGACAAGTCTTGGTCCAATCTGAAAACGTTTATCACCCACACACGAAAAGAGGTAGAAAGGGACACCGCGTGACATAGGAGCACCGCATTGCAAAACTGACAACTGGGAAAATGCTCGGATGCATGAGACGAACATTGTAAGCAAAAGAAATGCACATGATGACATGATATGCAATGCATGATACGCAAGCAAAGACAATACAACAACAGCGAATAACTGGAAGACACATGGCACATCGGTCTCGGGGTGTTATAGAAGGGTCCACGAAGAAGCAACCTTGTCTATCCCACCATGGCATCGCCCACGAAGGACTTGCCTCACTTGGGTAGATCTTCACGAAGTAGGCGATCTCCTTGCCCTTACAAACTCCTTGGTTCAACTCCACAATCTTGACGGAGGCTCCCAAGTGACACCTAACCAATCTAGGAGACACCACTCTCCAAAAGGTGATAGATGGTGTGTTGATGATGAACTCCTTGCTCTTGTGCTTCAAATGATAGTCTCCCCAACACTCAACTCTCTCTCTCTCACAGATTTGGATTTGGTGGAAAGATGATTTGAGTGCAAAGCAACTTGGGGAAGGCTAGAGATCAAGACTCTTATGGTTGGATTGGAATATCTTGGTCTCAACACATGAGTAGGTGGTTCTCTCTCAGAAAATGAATGGTAGAAGTGTAGGCACATTCTGATAGCTCTCTCCGCGAATGGAGGATAAGTGGAGGGGTATATATAGCCTCCACACAAAATCTAACTGTCACACACAATTTACCAAACTCGGTGAGACCGAATAGTTAAACTCGATCAGACCGATTTAGTTCAAAATGTGAACGTTAGGATTTTCGGTGGGACCGACATGTCAACTCGGTGGGACCGATTTCATTAGGGTTAGGGCATAATGTAATCTTGGTGAGACTGATCACACGAACTTGGTGAGACCGATTTTTGTAATAGGCAAACAGAGAGTTGGTCAAGCAAACTCGGTGGGACCAATCGCTCATTTTGGTGAGATCGAAACGTTACGAAAAGGAGATAGAGAGTTTGCATTACGAACTCGGTGTGACCGATCGCTCATCTCGGTTGGACCGAAACATTACGAAGGGAAATAGAGAGTTTGCAATCCCATCTCAGCGAGACCGAGATCCCTATCGATGAGACCGAACTGATTAGGGTTCCTGGTTATGGCTATGTCAAATGAACTCGGTGGGGCCAGATAGATCAAATTGATAGGGCCGAGTTTGACTTTTGATTTGGGACATATGTGGATATAAGAAAGTGGTTGAGGGCTTTTTGAGCATATCACTAAGAATTTTGAGCAAGCAAGCCATTAAGCAACTCCTCATGCCCTTTTAATAGTATTGGCTTTTCCTATGGACTCAATGTGACCTTGGATCACTAAAAGAAAAATGTAGAGTGTTGAGCTTGAACCAATATGTGTCCTTAGCATTTTGAGGGTTCCACATCTCTAGTCCATGCCATGCCAATCATTGAACTTTCTGAAATGATCATCTTGAAAGAGTGTTAGTTCAATGAGCTATATGTTGTTAAGAATTACCAAAACCACCCAGGGATTAGTTGCACTTTCAATCTCCCCCTTTTTGGTAATTGATGACAACATATAGATCAAAGCTTCGACAAATGATAATAAGATAGAAGTATATCATTGCTTTGAGAAGTATGTGATAAGCAAGAGCTCCCCCTAAATTTGTGCATTATTTGGAATTTGCTTTTTGAATGCAAATGCATAGTCGATTAGGATCATGGGTTACTCTTCCATGTCACATACATCTTGGTGGAGTGCTCAAAATGATAGAATATGAAATATGCACTCATCACCAAAGCAAAGTGAATGATCATACGTGAGAGATAGATAGTAGCATCATTCAAGCAAAAGCATTAAGGTACGATATGATCAAACACATGATCATAAAAGTATCTCTCACACATAAACATAGAGTATCAACCAAGCAAGCACACAAAAGTAGCAAATGAGTAGCAAAAGAAACAACGAGAAGCAA
The DNA here is from genome assembly GCF_003073215.2 of Triticum urartu. Lineage (NCBI taxonomy): Eukaryota > Viridiplantae > Streptophyta > Magnoliopsida > Poales > Poaceae > Triticum > Triticum urartu. The sequence goes on along the minus strand of NC_053024.1, from coordinate 570,177,070 downwards.
GACACTCTCTCTCACAAAGCCTATGATCTATACACTTTCTCCCCCTTTGGCAACAAGTTACCAAAAAGCTCAAAAATGCATAGTGCTATGTGTGTCTCTAGGCTTGATCTTCGGGAGGAGGCATTGAGAGGACTCCAAGGATGAATGCATTTGTGGAAGTTGTAGGAGCTGGTGGAGTGGCAACCGGAGGGGCTACTGATGCTGTGGCTGCAGGTGTTGATGTAGTAGCTCGTGTATCTATCACAGGCACTGCTGCAGATCTCTATGCCCTAGGCACTCTCTGAAAGGCATCTATGGTAGCTTTCCCTTTCCTCTCTTTAGCTTCTTCCTGGAGCTGCTCAACAGTTGTCTGCATCTCTGTCACCTTCAAGTCAGGATCATAGAATTTTGTTTCAACGATCCTCTCCAAGCTCTCTTGGTTCTGAGTCAGGGTGGCCAATCCTTCTTAATCCTCAAGGTGGCTTGAATAATATATCCAAGTTGATCTTGCTTTGACTTGAGGAACACTTGATAAGCCTCTTCAGCACTTGGCATCTTTGCTGCCTTCTCAGCTTTTGCATTCTCCCTCTTCAGCACGTGGCACTTGAGAAGCCTCAAGGGAAGATGTTCCTTATCCAATAGGTATATGCATGTGCCCATCTCGGAGTTGATGATCATTTGGATGTGTGGAGCATACCCACATGATATTTTCTGGTCTGTAGCTATCCTCTTGATTGTCTTAACAATAAAACTCATCACTTTGAACTTCTGGGGCACATCAAACAACTGCAGCAAATTGATAGAATGGCCTCTGATCATCCTGATCTCCTGATTTGGGCAACAAGGTGTGCCTCAAGATGGTGTTGATGGTGGCCAGTCCAGATAGTAGATAATACATAGAGCCTAGCTTGTGATTCTCCAAGGCTTTTTCAGGAATCTCCTTATACATGTTGGCCATGGAGTTGTGATATTTCTTCTTCTTGGCATAGACATCTATGTCATCCTCATGCTCTGCAGGGGCATTGATCAGCTTGGGCCACTCAGCAATTGTTGATTGGTACCTTGTACCTTCAGACAACCAAACGACCCTTCCATCAGTATAGAAATGAGCTGTAGAGTAGAATTGCATGATGAGCTCATCATTCCACTTGGTGAGTTTTTGACAAACAAAAGTATCTACTCCGCATAATTTGAAACTTTCATGCACTCCTGGGAAGTGGTCTTCATTGTTGTCGATGTACTTCCAGTCAACCCACTTCATATCACAGACAATAGGCTTCTTATCCAAAAGAATAGTTTCATAGAAGTCATGTTGCTCCTTGGTGTGAAACCTATAATCCATAGCAGTCCTTCTCCTCACAGCATATGGATCAGATTCTCTCCATAATCTGAGTCTTGCATCTTTTTTGACTTTCATATTTTCTGCCAGTGGATGATTATCATCATTGTCGGTATCAAAACCGGCGGATCTCGGGTAGGGGTTCCCGAACTGTGCATCTAGGCGGATGGTAACAGGAGGCAGGGGACATGAAGTTTTACCCAGGTTCGGTCCCTCTTGATGGAGGTAAAACCCTACGTCCTGCTTGATTAATATTGATGATATGGGTAGTACAAGAGTAGATCTACCACGAGATCAGAGAGGCTAAACCCTAGAAGCTAGCCTATGGTATGATTGTATGTTGTCCTACAGACTAAAACCCTCCGGTTTATATAGACACCGGAGAGGGATAGGGTTACACAAGGTCGGTTACAGAGGAGGAGATATACATATCCGTATTGCCTAGCTTGCCTTCCACGCCGAGTAGAGTCCCACCCGGACACGAGACGAAGTCTTCAATCTTGTATCTTCATAGTCTAACAGTTCGGCCGAAAGATATAGTCCGGCTGTCCGGAGACCCCCTAATCCAGGACTCCCTCAGTAGCCCCTGAACCAGGCTTTCAATGACGTTGAGTCTGGCGCGCAGTATTGTTTTCGGCATTGCAAGGCGGGTTCCTTCTCCGAATACACCACGAAAGAATTTGAATACAAGGATAGTCTACGACCATGCAAAATAAGTTCCACATACCATCGCAAAGAGAATAATATTTCCGCAAATCTAATTTGCTGACTTGTTTTGGCAACACGACATTATTTCATGGCCCGGTGATTAGTCGAACCGTTTCCTTTAACTAGCCCCGCACATAACGCGAGGCAGTTTTTTGACATGTCTCGTCAAAGCAGAGATCGTGTCCCCTTATCACGGGATTCTCATCAATACGGGTGTGGGTAACCCAACCACGCCATCAATTACGGCGTTTGGGGGATAAGAGAGTTTTACCAGGCTAGTGGGGACGCATAGTTTCGTCCGCCCATATAAAGGGATAATGATTTACCTTTTCATCCACACCTTCTTCCTCCTTTGCTCATCCATTTTCGCACACTCGAGCTCCAGCGCCCAAGTCCGCATTTCCCACCTCAACCATCTCCAACCATGTCCGGAGCGGGAGGCAGGTGGATGGTCTCCTCCGTCACGGAGGGACACATCAAGAAGCTGCGGAGAGCCGGATACCTGCCCGACGACATCGCGCACCGGCTTCCAGAAGAGGGGCAGCTCATCCCCATCCCCAGGCCCCATGAGAGGGTAGTGTTCCTTACCCATTTCCTCCGCGGACTGGGATTCCCTCTCCACCCATTCGTCTGGGGGCTCATGCTCTACTATGGTCTGGATTTCCACGATCTAGCCCTGAACTTCATCCTCAACATCTCGGCGTTTATTGTCGTGTGCGAGGCCTTCCTCCGCATCAAGCCCCACTTCGGCTTATGGCTGAAGACCTTCAATGTCAAGCCGAAGGTAGTGAGCGGCCGCCAGGCGGAGTGCGGAGGCGCCATGGTGGGCAAGATGCCCAAGGTCACATGGCTCGAGGGCTCCTTCGTGGAGACCATAAAGGGGTGGCAATCGGGGTGGTTCTACATCACCGAGCTGCGTGACCATAAATGGGCAGTGGCCCCCGCGTTTCGATCTGGCATCCCCACGTGGCTCACCTCCTGGCAAGAGAAGGGCCGGTCCTGGGGTAGTTCGGGAGAGCTGACCGGACTCCAAACATGTATTCAAAACATGGTGAACAAGAAGCTCAAACTTGTTAACGTAGTCCAGGTCATGCTCATCCGCTGGATCCTCCCGTGCCAACAACGGGCTTTCAACTTGTGGGAGTTCGACCCGGCCTAGCATCGAACTCTGAACAGGCTCTTCGATACAACTCACGAAGATGCCTGGAAGGTGCTATTCAAGAGCGCCGAGATTCCCCCTCCCACTACCGAGGACCGCGGATTCTGCGCGAAGCGCCAAGCTAGCGCGGTAAGTTGTTTTACCTCTCACAGGATACTTGTTTTCCATAATTTGACTCTATGTGGGATCTAAGCTCCCGTACCTTTGACAGGAGTGGCAGCAGGCGGCCGGACAGATCGACTGTCCGGCTCCTTTGCCCGAAGGCCCAGCAGACGCTCTTCTGGCGGAGATGCTGACTCCGGCTCCTTATACGGTGCCGGAGAAGACCAAGAAGGCCAAGGGAACCCGAAAGAGTTCCCGACGCCAAGCGTCATCAGACTCATCGTCTGATGACTCTACGGCACACTCCTCCCCCAAAGACGAGGAGGTAGAAGAAGATGCTCCCCCTCCAGACGCGGGAGACAAGAAGAGGAAGGACTCTCCTTCCAGACAGTTCTACCACTGCCACCAACGGCGAGGACGAGTGGCTGCCCAGGGCCAAGCCCCTAGGGAACTCGTAAGTATTTGAATACTAGAGTGACTCATAGCATTCCTCTGTTGCACTGCTTCCCCTAACGCCGAATATGATTATGCAGACCGCCACGAGCCCGTATCGATGTATCGTTGGACGGCTCCCTGGGCTCGTCGGATATGGATAACGATCCACTTTTGACCGTCACCTCCCCTTACCCTGTGGACGACGCTGAGGTATTGTCTCACGAGGCATTGGGTCGAGGGGAGACAGTTCCGGAGGCGCCTCAAGGCGACCTTCCGGAATCCAGGAGCAGAGGGGACAAGGCCCCTGAGGGCTCCGAGTTCGGCCCTCAGCCGAACACCGCGCTGGAACCTCTAGTGGTTCCAGACTCGCGCAGGCAACCTTCTTCCAAGAGGGGCAAGACGCCTGTACCACTGACCTCTGCCCATCCAGAGGCGCCGGACAATCTACTGGAAGCGCTTCACAGCGCTTCCATCGACGAGGAGCACCGTACTATTATGAGTGCGGTGGTCCAGAAGGTTCAGTCTGCCAAGAGCGGACTGATTGAAGACTGTGCCAGCCTTCTAACAGGCTTTGAGGTAAGTGTTTAAAATATAGGAAAAATATTACCGCATAGACAGTAGCCCCTGATGCTCTGTTCGGTGTTCACAAAGAAAAGCCGAACAGAGGATCAAACAATATCGTAGGAGTCTAATATAAGTATGTCAATATGCATATGCAGGCTTCCCTGCTGGCATCTGCCGCACTGACTGCGGAGGTCGCCGTACTGAAGCAGGACCTTAAAGGGTCCCAGGACGAGCTCGGCCTTGCCAAGAGGCAGCTCGAGGAGAACAAAGGTAAGTAATACCTAGTTTATGGATATGTATAAAAAGAATGCGATTGCAAAATGACAGGATCATCATGAATTTGCCAGGGGCCACGACCGAAGTGGCGACCCTAAGCCAAGCGCTGTCCGAGGCCGAAGATAAAGTGGCCAAGGAGCGCACCGAGCGGGAAAGGCAAGAGGCTCGGGTGGGCGAGGTGCAACAAGAGCTCCAGGCTCTCGTGACGAAGCACGAGGCGTTGGAGCTTGACTCGAAGACACGAGAGTCTGAGCTTGCCGCGGCCCTCGAGAGCACAAAAAGTGCCAAGGCCGAAGCCCAAAAGGCCCTCCAGGAGATTGACGCGATGAAGAAAATAGCGGCGGGTAAGGCATTCTATATGCAAAGCAAGCATGTGAAAGTAAATTACCTATTACTTACCCGAATCCGGAGCTCCCCAGGAGCATTCACAGATTTGCCCCGCAGCGTGTCGGATGCCGCACAGTTTTACCAGGTCGAGGAGGGAAGCTCAACGGAGAAGCTGTTCTGGTCTCAGTATACTAGGACCGAACACCCAGTGCCTATGAGCGACCAGCTGAAGCAGCTGGTCGAGCTACACAAAGCGGCCGAACAGGCCATGAAGGGCTTTATAGTCCGGCTGTGGCCTGGCGACGCCTTTCCGAACAGCTACTTCGGCCTGGTGAGGCAGCTTGTGGATGCCTGCCCACGGCTGGAGGTCGTCAAGCGGTCTGTCTACATCGAAGGTGCACGCCGGGCTTTCGCCCGCGTGAAGGTGCAATGGGCCAAGCTAGATGTCGTGAAACTGATCAAGGAGGGACCGCCACAGGGCAAGGAGCATCGCACGCCCAAAATTTATTATGAGGGTGTCCTGAAGGGTGCCTGTCTTGTAGCGGACGAATGTTCAAAGGATGTAATATTTGAGTAAACTTGCTCATGTGATCCTGTATGATGAAAACTTGTTTCATATGCACTATGCAACGCTTGTTTGAATCTAAAATATTACCTTCTGTTTGGCTGTTTATCAAATCTGAGAGATGGCTAGTCCTCGGCTTCTGCCCCCATGCCGTGAGTGCTGGGGTGTTCGGGATAAACCTGAACACTCTTGTTCCCATTTTTGGGTCCTTCGAGGGAGGTGCTCAGCACAGCGAACAAGGCAACCAGACTAATAATGCTTTATCACTCTCACTTAGCCATATAATTCTATAAATTTAAATTTCGGCAAAGCCCCTGGTATTCGAAAGGCCGAATTCGGGGCGCGATACACGCCTTTAAGCCGGACAGGACCGGCTCCTCCCTCTAAGTGGCATAAGTCTTTAGGGACTCGAAAAAACCTCGCCGAACAGCAACCAGTCTCTCGCCTTATCATGACAGTCAGCTTTAGCTTTCTCTACTGAGGTGCTTAGCCCAGCAGAACCGGGGCACAATCACAGTAGTTCTCCTAGCGCTACCTTAGCCGATAGAGCTGAACGTAAGGTACCAAAACATAGGAGCCGGGCAAACCCAACATTTGACCAAAGACATGATTCGGAGCTGATGCATATAATGCTATAAGTTCAGGGTGCCGCACTTGTGAAAGTGTTCGAACTTCTCACACCATATTGTGGGGTACTTAAGCCCCTGGTGTGTTGGTCGTACCAAAGTGTACGCTTGCAAGGTGACATTAATGAACACATATATATAAAACAAGAATGCAATAATAGTCGTAATGTTATGCGTTGTTTATTAAAAGAGGTGCGTTAAAGCAGAATGATACAGATAGTGCGATAAGCAAAAAAGTAGGACTATGTCCCTTCCAAGGGCAAGCTGAGGAATAGTACTAAAGAAAATATTTCACTCGTTATCATAATCCACCTGGGAGTTCCGTGGTGTGACGTAGCTTTCTTCCTCTCTTGGTTGCTGCATCATGTGTTCGGCAATCATGCTGCCGGACAAGGTTTCCAGAGATTAAAGTCCTAAAAGAGAAAAATAACAAAGTGGGAAGCCCCTCGTGCGGTTTAGGCCGCGTCTTGGAGCGTGCCGTAGTTGTGCCCCCTCCCCACCTGTGCCCATGGTATTTTTAATGCGTAATTATGTACGCGTGGCACGGATTTCGCCGTTTGGCTGGGACTGGGGTGGGGGCCGCATTGCTACGCGAGATCAGATCGTGCTAGGCGGTCTAGTTGCCGATTACTCCGAGCGCGCTTGAAGGTGTCCGGGTCTTGAAACGCCGAACTGGTGGATTGCCTTGAGAGGCTGCTTTGCACTTCTGCTGCGAGGGCCGCAGTGTGCTCCTCCATTCGGAGAGAGCGCTCTGTGTTTCCATTAACTGTAATAAACCCACGAGGTCCTGGTATCTTGAGCTTGAGTTATGCATAATGCGGTACCGCATTTAATCTCGCAAATGCGGTTCACCCGAGCAGTGCATGATAACCACTGTGAAACGGGACTATATCGAAGATTAATTCTTTGCTTCGGAAGTTAGCCGGGGATCCAAAGACCACTTCCAGTGTAATTGAGCCTGTGCAATGGGCCTCTACACCTGGAATGACGCCTTTAAAGGTCGTTTTTGTGGGTTTGATCCTTGAGGGGTCTATACTCATTTTGCGCACCGTGTCCTCATAAAGCAGGTTCAGGCTGCTACCACCATCCATAAGAACTCGAGTGAGGTGAAATCCGTCAATGATTGGGTCTAGGACCAGTGCGGCGAATCCGCCATGACGGATACTAGTGGGGTGGTCCCTGCGATCGAAGGTGATCGGACAGGAGGACCATTGGTTGAACTTTGGGGCGACTGGCTCCAATGCATATACGTCCCTGAGTGCATGCTTCCGCTCCCTCTTGGGGATGTGGGTTGCGTATATCATGTTCACCGTCTGCACTTGTGGGGGGAACCTCTTCTGTCCTCCGGTGTTCGGCTGTCGGGGCTCTTCCTCGTCATCGCTATGTGGCCCCTTATCTTTGTCTTCGGCAATTAACTCGCTGGCCTGTTTGAACACCCAACAATCCCTGTTGGTGTGGTTGGCTGGTTTGTCGGGGGTGCCGTATATTTGACATGAGCGATCGAGTATACGGTCCAAACTGGACAGGCCCGGAGTGCTTATTTTGAATGACTTTTTCCGCTACCCGGGTTTAGAGCCTTTGAATCCGACATTGACTGCCGTATCTTCAATATTATTGTTGTTAATGCAGCGCTTATGTTTGTTGCGACGTGACCTGCTATTGCCGTCCTTGGTATCCGAAGTACCATGGTTCTTTGACATATTGTTACTACGAGCCAGCCAGCTGACTTCTCCCGCACAAAAGCGGGTCATGAGTGTCGTGAGGGCTGCAATAGATTTCGGCTTTTCCTGACCAAGGTGCCGGGCTAGCCACTCGTCGCGGATGTTGTGTTTGAAAGCTGCTAGGGCCTCTGCATCCAGACAGTCGACGATTTGATTTTTCTTTGTTAGGAACTGAGTCCAGAATTGCCTGGCCGATTCTTCTGGCTACCGAATTATGTGGCTCAAGTCATCGGCATCTGGTGGTCGCACATAAGTTCCCTGAAAGTTGTCGAGGAATGCGGCTTCCAAATATTCCCAATAGCTAATGGACTCTACTGGCAGGCTGTTAAGCCAATGCCGCGCTGGTCCTTTGAGCTTTAGTGGGAGGTATTTGATGGCGTGTAAGTCATCACCGCGGGCCATGTGGATATGGAGGAGGTAATCCTCGATCCATACCGCAGGATCTGTTGTGCCGTCGTATGATTCAATATTTACAGGTTTGAATGGCATCGGGGTGCCGGCTGAGCTTTTGGCTGGAATGCCTCTTTATCACGGCCACGAGGTGGCTGATCAGCCGCGTCATACGCGTCTTCCTCAAGTCGAGGTAGCAACCTGCATTTTGGGTAACTCTTGGAGGGGCGCTCGAGTTTATATTCCTCGGCCGCGAGGACTTCAGTCCATCTGTCAACTAGCAGATCTTGATCAGCTTGAAGCTGCTGCTGCTTTTTCTTAAGGCTATTTGCCGTGGCCATAAGCCGGCGCTTGAAGCGCTCTTGTTCGACGGGATCCTCTGGCACGGCGAATTCGTCATCGCCGAGGCTTGCCTCGTCTTCGAAGGGGGGCATGTAATTATCATCCTCTGCTTCTCCATCTACCGCTCTCTCAGGAGGGCTGGCTCCTCCATCCTCCTGCTCTAACTCTTGCTGGAGGGGATTGTTGTTGTCTTCGGCACTATCCGGAGTGTTATTACCTCCTGTGCCGGTATCACCACTTTTGCTTTGGCGTGTCTTAGAGCGGCGCCCCTGACGTCAGCGCTTGGGTTGATTCTTGGAGGGGTCATCCTCCGCTGTCTCATCGCCATTGCCTTCTTTGGGTGTATCCACCATGTATATATCGTATGATGAGGTGGTTGTCCAGTGCCCTATGGGCAGTGGTTCCGCTTCGTATCCCGCATCGTCATCCATACCGTCGATGTCTTTGGAGTCGAAGTCGAGCATGTCAGTTAAGTCATCGACAGTGGCTACTAAGTGGGTGGTGGGTGGGCCGCGAATTTCTTCGTCGTCCGCATCCCAGTCCTGCCGGACATAGTTCGGCCAGGATCCTCCTAACAAGGAGAGAGACCTTAATGAGTTCAGTATATCGCCGAAGGGCGAGTGCTGAAAGATATCCGCGGAGTTAAACTCCATGATCGGCGCCCAATCGGATTCGATAGGAACGGGCGCAGGCGGTTCGGAGTCCGTGGCCGGAGAAAGATCCGACAGTTTAAAAATACGGCTCTCGTGCAAGGTAAGGTCGATGTTCGGCTCGATCGCCGCTGAGGGTAAGGCCTACGTGGCGGGGTCCATCCACCCGTCCATGGATGGCGCAACTGGCTCCGAATTGAGGGTCGGAGCGGCTGCCGGTGCAATCTCCTGTACACTGTCTGATGGTAGAGCTAAATCATACTCATCGTGACCACATGACGCACAAGGCAGAGGCTCGAATGCGTCGAAGATCAAGTCTCCACGGACATCGGCCGTGTAGTTTAATCTTCCAAACCTGACCTAGTGGCTAGGGCGTAGCTTTCAATCTGCTCCAGATGGCCAAGCGAATTGGCCCGCAGTGCAAAGCCACCGAACACAAAGATCTGTCTGGGGAGGAAAGTCTCACCCTGGACTGCATCGCTATCGATGATAGTAGGAGCCATCAAGCCTAACGGCGACGACACAGAGGAACTCTCAATGAAAGCACCAATGTTGGTGTCAAAACCGGCGGATCTCGGGTAGGGGGTCCCAAACTGTGCGTCTAGGCAGATGATAACAGGAGGCAGGGGACACGAAGTTTTACCTAGGTTCGGGCCCTCTTGAGGGAGGTAAAACCCTACGTCCTGCTTGATTAATATTGATGATATGGGTAGTACAAGAGTAGATCTACCACGAGATCAGAGAGGCTAAACCCTAGAAGCTAGCCTATGGTATGATTGTATGTTGTCCTATGGACTAAAACCCTCCGGTTTATATAGACACCGAAGAGGGCTAGGGTTACACAAGGTTGTTACAAAGGAGGAGATATACATATCCGTATTTCCTAGCTTGCCTTCCACGCCAAGTAGAGTCCCACCCGGACACGAGACGAAGTCTTCAATCTTGTATCTTCATAGTCTAATAGTCCGGCCGAAAGATATAGTCCGGCTGTCCGGAGACCCCCTAATCCAAGACTCCCTCAATCATGGTCAGAGATCTTGGGCTTTAGCTTCCTAAGCACTTGGGCTTCAACATTTTCTTCTCCAAATTCAGGCACTAGGCCTTGTTCTTTTCAGCAGATGATATGTTTCTTGTGCTCCTCTTTGGTGCAGACTTGGGGGCTGGAGCAGAAGCTTTGGGGGCGGTCTTGGGCTTAGAAGGGGCAGCCCAGACTTGATGGCATCCCCCATTAGCTTTGGAGCCTTAGGTGCTGGTGCAACATCCTCTTCTTCTTCCTCTTCCTCATCAGACTAAATCATGAGTGAGGGTTTGCCAATAACTCTGGCCATAGTTTTCTTGGCCCTCTCCATTCTCTTTTTTCCCTCATCAGCAGCCTCTTCAACAGTTGATTTAGAAGTCTCAAGTGTGGAGGCTCTGGCCTTAGAAGTGGGCACTTTCTTTGTAGGAGCCTTCTTGTGCATACCAGGCTTTGTAGATGCAGTTGTGCCAAATTCTTTCTTGACAACCTTCTTTTTCTGCATGCTGACCTCCTCCTCAGTAGCAACATGATCTTCATCTTCAGAATCAGAATTTTTCTTCCTCCTTTGCCTAGTAGCAGCCTTAGGCAAGATGCTAGGAGTACTTCTGCTGCCTTCATCATAACTGTCAGAGGGACTAGTGCCCTCACTCAGATTCACCTACTCTTTAGTCTTGTTATGGCTATCACTCTGATCTGACATCCTTGACGCTGCAAACTAAAGGCTAACCCTATGAATAGTTATAGATGAGATAGAGTGGATGAGCATCACAAAGTGCAGAGGTTTTTGCAAAACAAATGAGCCTCAAACTTAGCTTTAGTTTTCCACAGAAAGCATTTCGGAGCTACCGCTTTATTAAACTCGGTGACACCGAAGAAATTTTTGGAGTCTAAACTAGTGAAATCATTCAGAACGAGACACAGTTCAGTGACTCCGAGATTGCTAGGGTTTCACTAAGAGTTGAACTCGGTCACACCGATTTGCATGTTTCGGTCAGACCGAAACATACAAGTGCAATGGCCTAAGCCAAATCGGTGAGACCGATTTCCACAATTCGGTCGGTCCGAGATGAGTTCAGCGGAAACCTAACCCTAAATTTTCAAAACAAAACTAATCTAAAGGAAGTTTTTATTGGATAGACTGATCTTGTACGTGATCAGAAACATGGCATTGCCTTTGTGCTAAGAATCAGAGGTAAGGATTGCACATAGATTCGAACTCATACCCTAACTCGGGGATGAGCTCGCTACGATGGCAATGGTGGTGTAGAATTCCGTTGATGGCAACGGAGACCAACGGCGGGAGGTCGCTAGCGACGAGAGGACGGTCCAGAGACCTGAGTCGGTAGAGCAAGACACGCACGGGCGAAGAGGTTTTGGAGAAATTTCCAAATTTTGACCCATCGGTATATATATCCTGACCCTATCAGTGTGACCGAGTGGAACAACTCGGTGGCACCAAGATGTAGAATCACAAGAGGTTACTGTAACTCGATGTGACCGAATAGTTCTAATCGGTTGCACCGAGATTGAAAACCTAGATCAACTCAGTGAACTCGGTGTGACTGAAAAGGATGAATCGGTTAGACCAAAATATACAGAGAGGTTTTGGAAGTTTAAGTCTACGACGAATCGGTGACTCCGAGTGCTCCTCACCTAGAGGGTTCGAATCTGACTTGATCAAACTTTGTGATGTAGTATGAATAGAGTTTGAGACGAGAAAAGCATAGATAGCTAGAGGAAGTTCTTAGGCATTCTTGTCCATCCATTTGGCAAATGAAGAAGAGCCAAACAATCAAACAACAAATGGATTTCCTTGAATGAGAAAAGTATACAATCAACATGCTCAGACAATAAGATGGCAAATGAAATATGTGGCAAGGCATACACAAGCACTCTAGCATCTATCAAGCAATTGGCGATGACTAGGTCATCTATATATGAGTATATTGACTGAGGAGTCAAATGAGAAGATTTGATCGTAGGTCATACTCATCGTTTAAGCACAAGTGGGGTTACCACTTTTACATAAAGCATTATTGTGTTCACACCATTAGAGTTGCTTTAGCTCAATTCTTAGAGTAAAGCTCCCCCTAGATGTGATATCCCCCCTAAGAGGGATGAACTAACCTTGGGTTTTGTCGATGATCACTTCATGTAGATGTTGAGGATGTGGATGCTCAATGTTGACGTAGACCATTCGGAGCAATCCATTGGAGTGAGTTGCACTTTAATACCTACACGGGTTAGTCCCACAAGGAACAAACAAGGATATCCATAGACATAGAGTGTAGTTCGCACAAGATGATGCCCATGAAAGCATTGGGTTACCTTGTCCCTTGTCTTACCAACAAGAGGGTTTGTGACTCCTTGAACTAGTGAAAGTTGTTCGCACTTATTCTCGCCAAAATGATATCAGTGAAGTATGTTGGCAGAGTCAGCCTCAAGAACACTCTAGTTCTTCTTCTTCAGGATCCACATCAACTTGATGGGAATCCTTGGAGTTGTAGTTGTACTTGATGAAGTATAACTTAATGTGGTCTTGGGAACCCACTTGACCAAGGCCTTGGGAGCTTCTTCAAATGCATCAATATCCTCTTGAAGCTTGTGCTTGCCTTTTTGCTTGTGGTCTTGTGGTGGAAGATCATCTTGAGCTTGTGTCCCCTTGAAAGAAGTAGGATCATACTTCGCTTGTTGAGGAACGAACTTCGTCTTGGGGTATTGATCTTATTCCCACTAAACTCCATTGGCATTGAACTTTCGTTCAAAACCAACACCTTGATTCTTCCGATGCCTTCCTTGCTTGCGTACAATCTCCTCGAATTGCTTACTTCCGGCAAGGCTCTTGTAAACACCTTTCTCTATAATTCCCTTCAATAGGCTATTTTCTTGCTCAAGTGTAACTTGGCTAAAAGAATCATTATTGGAATCAAGAGAACTACTAGAAGCAACAACATTGGATTTAACTTGGTTATTGTTACTACTAGAAGAAGAATCTTTCTTACTCTTGTTGCCAGATTTTACTTGTGGCATATAAGTAGACAAGAGTAAACGCTTGGCAATGTAAGAAGAACTTTTCTTGCAAATATCATCATTGATTGCTTTTAAAAACCCATGCTCTTGCTCTACATTGAGCTTTTCAAAGCGTATCTTCTCATGAGTCTTTAAAATCTCTCCATGATCTTCCAAGTTAGTTTCATGAGCTAACTTAAGAGCATTTAGTTCTTTGGTTAGACGCTCAATCTCCTTCTTATCATCGTCATTTGTTTTATCTTGATTAGCATGATTAATAGCAAGTTCAACAAGTAAATCATCTTCATCACTATTGAAATCAACATACTCGGGGTGTGATACCTTTGGGCCTTTAGCCATGAAGCATCTTCCAATCCCTTCATTTGGTGAGTCAAACATGTCATAGGAGTTGGTTGACACGAGTGCTAGACCAGCAACACCTTCATCTTGAGTATATTCTGAGTCGTAGTGATGGTTGGAGTCGGAGTCGGATACCCATTCACCAACATGAGCTTGATGTCTTCGTTTTGTGTAGCTTCTTGATGACTTGTCCTTCCTTTCCGAATCCTTGCTTTTGCGAGAGGTTCTCCGTTCATAACGATCATCTCTACTCCTTATCTATCTTGGAGGTGATTCTTCTCTTCTACTTCTCCTTTTAGGTGAGTCTTCTCGTCTTTTGTAGGGAGCCGTACACTCATTGGAGTTGTATCCGGGTCTTCCACAATTGTAGCAATTACGCTCATGACTAGAAGATCTTTTGTCATTGTAGGACCTTGACTTGGAACCCTCCTTGCTTCTACTCTTGTAGAACTTGTTGAAATTCTTCACCATTAGGCTCAATTCCTCATTGAAGGCTTGTTTCTCACTTGATGTAGGAGCATCACATGAGGATATTTAAGCACCACTTGACTTGTTGTGAAGCTCTTCTTTATCCTTGAGTGACATCTCATGAGCAACAATTCTACCAATGACTTCCGTTGGCTTGAGATCTTTGTAATTGGGAATCATTTGGATCAAAGTGCACACAGTATCATATTTTCCATCCAAGGATCTTAGGATCTTCTTGATGATGAATCCGTCGATCATCTCTTCACTTCTGAAGCCGGAAATCTCATTTGTGATGAGAGCAAGCCTAGAGTACATTTCAGCGACGCCTTCACCATCCTTCATTTTGAACTTGTCAAGCTGACTTTGATGCACATCCAATTTGGATTCCTTGACAGAGTCGGTACCTTCATGCATAGCAATCAAAGTATCCCAAGTTTCCTTAGCTTTCTCAAGACGGCTGATTTCGTTGAATTCTTCGAGACACAATCCGTTAAAGAGAATATCACAAGCTTGAGCATTGTATTGTAGCATCTTCAACTCTTCTGCGGTAGCTTCACGATTTGGTTCTCTCCCATCAAAGAATTCACCTTGCAAGCCAATACACACAATAGCCCAAACGGCGGGGTTATGTCCAACTATATGCATTTTCATCTTATGCTTCCAACTAGCAAAATTAGTACCATCAAAGTAAGGACCTCTACGGTGGTAATTTCCCTCGCTCGACGTCATACTCTCCTAGGCTGTAAAACCAAGGCTATGATCACCATAGCTATGGAAATCATCGCAAATGGTGACCAAAGCACTGTTACCACTTGTAGGATCGAAAGTATGTCTAGAGGGGGGTGATTAGATTACTTGACCAAATAAAAATCTAGACTTTTCCCAATTTTAAGTCTTGGCAGATTTTAGCAACTTAGCACAAGTCAAGCAATCCACCTACACATGCAATTCTTAAGAATATAGCAGTGGAATGTAAATCATTGCATATGAAGGTAAAGGAGAGGAGTTTGGAGAAGCAACTTGGCGAAGGCTAGAGATCAAGATTCTTATGGTTGGATTGGAATATCTTGGTCTCAAAAAATGAGTAGGTGATTCTCTCTCAGAAAATGAATGGTAGAAGTGTAGGCACGTTCTGATAGCTCTTTCCGCGAATGGAGGATGGATGGAGGGGTATATATAGCCTCCACACAAAATCTAACCGTTACACATAATTTACCAAACTCGGTGGGACCGAATAGTAAACTCGGTCAGAACGATTTAGTTCAAAATGTGAACGTTAGGATTTTCGGTGGGACTGACATGTCAACTCGGTGGGACCGATTTCATTAGGGTTAGGGCATAACGTAATCTTGGTGAGACCTATCACATTGTAACGTCCCAAATTTTCAATTTGGATGTCATACATAGGTCATCATAATCATATCATATTTTATTTCATTTTCATTGTGATCCTAGAAATCTTAAGCAACTCAAGGACCCAAGGAGAGAGTTGGAGATTTCATAAGTTTTCATATTTGAATTTTCCCAAATTTGAAAGGAGGATCATTTTGGTATTAATATTTTTCTCTCTGAATATTTCTAATATCAAAAATAAAAGAGAGAAGATAATATGACTTCTTCAAAAAAATAAAGAGGAATATTGGAGGAAATTTTTTAAAATCAAATAAATATTTTATTTGGGATTTTATTGCTATTTTATTTGAATTAGAAAAATATGCATTTTTCAAATTTTATTTTTAGGCCAGAAAAATGTTTACTTTGTTATAAATATTTTATTTATATGGTGAAAATTGTTTTTGGCATTTTTAGAATTTTTTTATATTTTATTAGGACTTTTGTTTTCGGTGGAATTTATTTAAAAAAACGTTTCAGACCGACCGGGTCGACGGCCCAGCCGGCCTAGTCCGCACCGCCGCCTTCCTCCCGATGGGAGGAGTCCCACCGCGCGCCGCCGCCGGCCGAGTCCGAGGCGGACTCCGCCTCCCCATCTGAGGGAGTCCTGGACTAAGGGGTCCTCGGGGGTCCGACCTATTAGACCTGGGCCGGACTGATGGGCTGTGAAGATACGAAGACCGAAGACTTCACCCGTGTCCGGATGGGACTCTCCTTGGCGTGGAAGGCAAACTTGGCGTCCAAATATGAAGATTCCTTTCTCTATAACCGACCTTATATAACCCTAGATCCCTCCGGTGTCTATATAAACCGGAGGGCTAGGTTCGTAGATAGACATCCTCATAATCATAGTTAGACATGCTAGACTTTTAGGGTTTGGCCATTACGATCTCGTGGTAGATCAACTCTTGTAATAATCATATTCATCAAGATCAATCAAGCAGGAAGTATGGTATTACCTCCATAGAGAGGACCCGAACCTGGGTAAACATTGTGTCCTCTGTCTCCTGTTACCATCAACCTTAGTCGCACACTTCGGGACCCCCTACCCGAGATCCGTCGGTTTTGACACCGACATTTGTGCTTTCATTCAGAGTTCCACTATGCTGTCGTTAAAAGGTTCGATGGCTCCTTCGACCATCTACAACAATGCTGTCCAAGGGAAAGTCTTCCTCCTCAGACAGATCTTCGTATTCGGCGGCTTCGCACAACGGGCCAACTCGCTTGGCCATCTAGAGTAGATTGAAAGCTATGCCTCTGGCCATCAGGTCAGATTTGGAAGCTTGAATTACGTCGCGGATATCTGGGGAGACTTGATCTTCGATGGATTCAAGACCACGACAGCTGCTCCCTGCCACCATGATGAACACGACGAAAATCTGTCATCGGACCATACCCAGGAGACAGTACCTATAGCTGCTCTGGCCTTAGATCCGGAGCAGATTGCGCCATCTGAGGACAAGAAGCTCAACCCCACTGCGGAAGCCGCAGACTCAGCAACGTTGGAGCCGCACACAGACCAAACGTCAAGCGACATCTGTGTCACCGAAACCATGGACTCGTCTCCAGCTACAGGTTCCGAATCTTGCACATCCGCGTACATCGAGCTTGATCGGTAATCGATCGTCCAATTTAGCTCTGCGGACATCTTCTGGCACTCGCCTTTGGGTGAGTTGTTAAACTCGTTAAGAGCACTATCCTTAGCGAAGGGCTCACAGCCGAATCATATCCGGTTCGAACTAGAGGCTGATGGCGGAGAATTTTGCTTCCACCCACCGCCCACTTCATAGCCACTATCGAAGAGTTAACCGACATGCTCGATTACGGCTCCGAAGACATCGACAATATGGACGACGATGCCGATGAGGAGCAGGGCCAAAACCCACCATTTACCGGACGCTGGACGGCCACCTCCTCTTACGACGTGTACATGGTGGATAAACCTAAAAAAACTAACGATGATGAGAAAGAAGATCCCGTTGAGGACTAACCTCATGTGATACAACCAAAACGCCGACGTCAGCGGCGCTGCTCTAAGTTGCGTCATGAAAAATACAGCAACACCGGCACGGGAGATGATAACACTCTGGACGGTGCCGAAGACAGTGAAGACCCCGATGAACAAACTGTCGAGCAGGACGATCGGGAAGATGGGCAAGTTATCCCCAATGAACAGGCCATAAACGAAGACTCGGAGGACAGTAGTTATCTCCTGCTCTCCGAGGAGGAGGTGAGCCTTGACAATGAGGATTTTATCGTACCTGAGGAACCTCTCGAGCAGGAGCGCTTTAAGCGCCAGCTAATAGCCACTGCAAGGAGCCTGAAAAAGAAGCAGCAATAGCTTCAAGCTGACCAAGATCTGCTCAATGATAGATGGACCGATGTCCTAGCAGCCGAAGAATACGGCCTCAAGCGCCCAACCAAAAGCTACTCGAAGCGCAAATTGCTACCTCAGTTCGACGAAAAGAAACCGGAGCCCGTACCATCATCGCGCAATGCGGCTGACCGATTGCCACGCGGTCGGGATAAAACGGCAACTCAAGCCGAACACCAGCCCGCCCCGCCTCATCGTAAAGGCAGGGATAAAACATGTCGTGGTTATACATATGACCTTCGGCAGGACCTGGACAATAGAGCAGGACATACCAGATCAATCTACGGATCGCGAGGACGCGCCCCGACACGTGATGCGAGCTATCTATTCGGACGTGACAAGCCTAGTGATATGTCTCCATCATATCTATAATTTTTGATTGTTCCATGCCAATATTCTACAACTTTCATATACTTTTGGGATGTTTTTATACTATTTTTGGGACTAACATATTGATCCAGTGCCCAGTGCCAGTTCCTGTTTGTTGCATGTTTTTTGTTTCGCAGAATATACATATCAAACGGAGTCCAAACGGGATAAAAACAGACGGAGATTATTTTTGGAATATATATGATTTTTGGGAAGAAAAATCCACGCGAGACGATGCCCGAGGGGGCCACAAGGCAGGGGGGCACGCCCCTGACCCTCGTGGCCACCCTATAAGGCGGTTGATGCCCTTCTTTCTCCGCAAGAAATCTAATATCTGGATAGAGACCGTGTTAAAATTTCAGCCCAATCGGAGTTACGGATCTCCGGGAATATAAGAAACGGTGAAAGGGTAGAATCTGATAACGCACAAACAGAGAGAGACAGAGAGACAGATCCAATCTCGGAGGGGCTCTCACCCCTCCCACGCCATGGAGGCCATGGACCAGAGGGGAAACCCTTCTCCCATCTAGGGAGGGGGTAAAGGAAGAAGAGGAAGGAGGGGCTCTCTCTCCCCCTCGCTTCCGGTGGCGTCAGAGTGCCACCGAGGGCCATCATCATCACCGCAATCTTCACGAACAACTTCACGGCCATCATCACCAACTCTTCCCCCCTCTATGCAGCGGTGTAACCTCTCTCTTACCCGCTGTAATCTCTACTTAAACATGGTGCTCAACGCTATATAATATTTCCCAATGATGTATGGCTATCCTATGATGTTTGAGTAGATATGTTTCGTCCTATAGGCTATTTGATGATCAAGATTGGTTTGAGTTGCATGTCTTATTATTGGTGCTGTCCTATGGTGCTCTCCGTGTCGTGCAAGCATGAGGGATCCCCGCTTTAGGGTGTTGCAATACGTTCATGATTCGCTTATAGTGGGTTGCGTGAGTGACCGAAACACAAACCCGAGTAAGGGGGTTGTTGCGTATGGGATAAAGAGGACTTGATGCTTTAATGCTATGGTTGGGTTTTACCTTAATGATCTTTAGTAGTTGCAAATTCTTGCTAGAGTTCCAATCATAAGTGCATATGATCCAAGTAGAGAAAGTATGTTTGCTTATGCCTCTCCCTCATATAAAATTGCAATAAGGATTACCGGTCTAGTTATCGATTGCCTAGGGACAAATAACTTTCTCGTAACAAAAAGCTCTTTACTAAAACTAACTTAGTTGTTTCTTTATCTAAACAGCCCCTACTTTTTATTTATGTAATCTTTATTATCTTGCAAACCTATCCAACAACACCTACAAAGTACTTCTAGTTTCATACTTGTTCTAGGTAAAGCGAACGTTAAGCGTGCGTAGAGTTGTATCGGTGGTCGATAGAACTTGTGGGAACATTTGTTCTAACTTTAGCTCCTCATTGGGTTCGACACTCTTACTTATCGAAAGAGGCTACAATTGATCCCCTATACTTGTGGGTTATCAAGACCTTTTTCTGGCGCCGTTGCCGGGGAGCAATAGCGTGGCGTGAATATTCTCGTGTGTGCTTGTTTGCTTTATCACTAAGTAATTTTTATTTGTTGTTCTTAGTTCTTATTTATCTTTAGTTATGGATATGGAACACGAAATACCAAAAAAAATAGGTGTACTTTCTGCTCATGGAGATGGGGAACCTCCTAAAACCCTCGATGCTGGTTATGTGAAAGATATTATGTACTACTTTAATAATCCTGAGAAAACCCCATTCAATTATGTAATGGGAGTAATGTTGGATCAACGTGAATACTTTAGGGATTACCGCTTGACACAAAAGGGAAACTATTATGGGATCAAATTCATATATTGAAGTGGTATGCTAGGCAACTATGCTTGAGATATGATTATACTTGTTGCTCTAGGATGAAGGCTCCACACCTTCCCTTTTTATGTGAATTTAATGATAATAAAACCTTAGCTTCTTATGCTAATGGTATATATGATTACTATGATGTGGAACAAATAGAAGAATTTGTTGCTTTTATGGGTGCTTATGAAATTGAATCTATGTTTAAATAGTTTGAAGATTTTGATGATTCGGTTTATAGACATGAAAATTTAGCTATCCTTAAATATTGCTATGAGAATTATGAATACAATTCTGATATTAATGCACTTATTGAGAAAGTCTCCGCTGTCCAAGAAGAGACTAATATTTTGCAGGAATATATGGAAGAACAAGTTGATGAAACTGTGAGCTCAGTGGATGAAAAAGATGAGGAGGAGAGCGAAGAACAAAAGGAGGAAGAGCAGATTGATCACCCGTGCCCACCTTCTCATGAGAGTAACTCTTCAACTCATACATTGTTTAATTCCCCTTCATGCTTACCGAAGGATGAATGCTATGATAATTCCTATGATCCCGTTGATTCTTTTGAAATATCCCTTTTTGATGATACTTGCTATGCTTGTGGCCAAGATGCCAATATGAATTATGCTTATGGAGATGAACTTGCTATAGTTCCTTATGTTAAACATGAAATTGTTGCTATTGCACCCACACATGATAGTCGGAGAAGTTTGTGCTTATTAAGGATTATATTGATGGGTTGCCTTTTACTACTACGCATGATGATTTTGATAGATATAATATGCATGTGCTTGCTGCTCCTACTTGCAATTATTATGAGAGAGGAACTATATCTCCACCTCTCTATGTTTCTAATATGATAAAATTGCAAGAAACTGCTTATACTATGCATTGGCCTTTACTAGGTGTGCATGAATTGTTATTTTATGACATGCCAATGCATAGGAAGAGAGTTATACTTCGTCATTGCTTGATATATGTTACTTTGTGATCACTACTAAATGCTAAATCATTGTTAATTGAAATTGGCTTTGATGTACCTTGGGATCCGGGTGGATTCATTACTTGAGCACTATGTGCCTACCTTAATGGCTTTAAAGAAAGCGCTGCCAGGGAGACAACCCGGAAGTTTTAGAGAGTCATTTATTTCTATTGAGTGCTTTTATATAGTTTAAAAACAACAAAAATAAAGAGTGGAACCCAAAACTTTTTCAAAAAGGAAAGTGAAAGTGAGAAAGACAAGCATTGTTGAAGTGGGAGAGCTCCTTGAACTTTGTTCATGCTCACGACAACTTTTTGAATCTTGATTACAGAAACTTTTCAACAAAAATAATTATCCCCTTGTACAATTCCATTGTATTATAAAAATAATGTGCCAAGGTTTGCCTTTAGAATGTTTACATTTGCTTGATGGTTTGTACCGTGCAGGACATAAACTTTGGCTATAGTGCGCGAGTTTACATTTTTAGCTGGAACATCAAATGGTTCTGATTCTTTTTTCATTGTCTTTCTATACAAATTTTTTATTTTTCCTAATTTTGGAAGAATTTTTCAAGTCTCATAAGTATGGTGAATGTTCAGACTGTTACAGACTGTTCTGTTTTAGACGGATTCTGTTTTTGATGCATAGTTTGCTTGTTTTGATGAAACTATCGATTCATATCAGTGGATTAAGCCATGAAAAAGTTATATTATAGTAGACACAATGCAAAACAAAATATGAATTGGTTTGCAACCGTACTTAAAGTAGTGATTTGCTTTATTATACTAACGGGTCTTACCGAGTTTTCTGTTGAAGTTTTGTGTGGATGAAGTGTTCGATGATCGAGAAGGTCTCGATGTGAGAAGAAGGAAGAGAGGCAAGAGCTCAAGATTGGGGATTCCCAAGGCACCCCAAGTAAATATTCAAGGAGACTCAAGCGTCTAAGCTTGGGGATGCCCCGGAAGGCATCCCCTCTTTCTTCAACAAGTATCGGTATGTTTTCAGATTCGTTTCGTTCATGCGATATGTGCAATCTTGGAGCATCTTTTGCATTTAGTTTTCATTTTTCTTTTATGCACCATTCTGGTATGAGATAGTCCTTGGTTGATTTAGAGAATTCTCTATGCACTTCACTTATATCTTTTGAGTATGGCTTTATAGAATGCTTCATGTGCTTCACTTATATCATTTGAAGTTTGGATTGCCTATTTCTCTTTACATAGAAAACCGCCAATTGTAGAATGCTCTTTTGCTTCACTTATATTTGTTAGAGCATGGGCATTTATTTTGTAGAAAGAATTAAACTCTCTTGCTTCACTTATATCTATTTAGAGAGATGACAGGAATTGGTCATTCACATGGTTAGTCATAAAATCCTACATAAAACTTGTAGATCACTGAATATGATATGTTTGATTCCTTGCAATAGTTTTGCGATATAAAGATGGTGATATTAGAGTCATGCTAGTGGGTAGTTGTGGATTAGTAGAAATACTTGTGTTGAGGTTTGTGATTCCCGTAGCATGCACGTATGGTGAACCATTATGTAACGAAGTCGGAGCATGAGGTATTTATTGATTGTCTTCCTTATGAGTGGCGGTCGGGGACGAGGGATGGTCTTTTCCTACCAACTATCCCCCTAGGGGCATGCGTAGTAGTACTTTGCTTCGAGGGCTAATAAACTTTTGCAATAAGTATGTGAGTTCTTTATGACTAATGTTGAGTCCATGGATTATACGCACTCTCACCCTCCCATCATTGCTAGCCTCTCTAGTATCGCGCAACTTTCGCCGGTACCATAAACCCACCATATACCTTCCTCAAAACAGCCACCATACCTACCTATCATGGCATTTCCATAGCCATTCTGAGATATATTGCCATGCAACTTCCATCATCATCACATACATGACTTGAGCATTCATTGTCATATTGCTTTGCATGATCGTAAGATAGCTAGCATGATGTTTTCATGGCTTGTCCGTTTTTGATGTCATTGCTATGCTAGATCATTGCACATCC
Organism: Triticum urartu; assembly: GCF_003073215.2. Taxonomy (NCBI): domain Eukaryota; kingdom Viridiplantae; phylum Streptophyta; class Magnoliopsida; order Poales; family Poaceae; genus Triticum; species Triticum urartu. The sequence goes on along the minus strand of NC_053024.1, from coordinate 570,154,045 downwards.
CGATACACCGCCAGAGGCATTCATATAGAGCCATATCTTTGTTCTAGTATTGAGTTGTAATATCGAGTTGTATGTAAATAGAAGTGTGATGATCATCATTATTAGAGCATTGCCCCACTGAGGAAAGGATGATGGAGACTATGATTCCCCCACAAGTCGGGATGAGACTCCAAACAAAAAAAAGAGAAAGGCCAAAAAAAGAGAAGGCCCAAAAAAATAAAAAAATAAAAAAATGAGAGAAAAAGAGAGAAGGGGCAATTTTACTATCCTTTTACCACACTTGAGCTTCAAAGTAGCACCATATTCTTCATATAGAGAGTCTCTTGAGTTATCACTTTCATATACTAGTGGGAATTTTCATTATAGAACTTGGCTTGTATATTCCGATGATGGGCTGTAACACCCAGGATGTAATTTACCTTATATGTACTCCAACTCTTGCCGTTTCCGGCGCCAAGTTATTTTATTTCCTCGGGTTCGGGTTTTTGTCTCCGTGTGTTGTTGTCGTTGTCATGCATCTCATATCATGTCATCATGTGCATTTCATTTGCATACGTGTTCGTCTCATGCATCCGAGCATTTTCCCCGTTGTCCATTTTGCATTCCGGCACTCCTATCTCCCCCGGTGGTCCTTTCTACCTTCTTTTCGTGTGTGGGGGTTAAACATTTCCGGATTAGACCGAGACTTGCCAAGTGGCCTTGGTTTACTACCGGTAGACCGTCTGTCAAGTTTCGTACCATTTGGACTTCGTTTGATACTCCAACGGTTAACCGAGGGACCGAGAAGGCCTCGTGTGTGTTGCAGTCCAACACCCTTCCAATTTGGCCTAAAACCCACCAAAACCCTCTCCATCATCTAGAGCGTTCGATCACGATTGCGTGGCCGAAAACCGCACCTCATTTGGACTCTCCTAGCTCCCTCTATGTCTATATATAGACCTCTCCTCGAAAATCCCGGGTCTTCTTCCCCCCTAACCCTAGATCAGCTCCACCTCGCCGCCGGACGCGTCCGATTCGGACCGAACGTTGTCCGCCCGCCGCCGCCGACCTACCAGACGACGCCACGTGTCCCGAGCGCGCCCACATCGCCGCCCCCTCCGCCGCCGGCCCGCCAGGCCCGCGCGGGGCCCTCCCCGGCCCGCGCGCCCGAGACGCCGCCTGTCGCCGCGGTCCGCACGCCACCCTCCCGCGCCCCCCAGCGACGCCGCGTGCACCCGCCGCCGACGAGCTCCGCACCGCCGGCCCTGCTTCGCCGGCCGCCGCCTCTCGCCCGCCGCCCGAGATCCGCGCCGCCGCGGCCTGCCTCCTCCGCCGGCGCCAACCGCGCCTGCCCGCGCCGCCGCAACTCCCTCTGACTCCGGCTTCCTCCCCGAGCTCTCCGGCGAGCCCTAGCTCCGGCCACCGCATGGGAACTCCGGTTAACCTCCTTCTCCGGCCATCCTCGGCTTCCATGCGCGCCAGATCTCGATCGGGTCAAGACCTAGGGTTGACCCCGAGATATTTCTAAGTCATTCTTCTGCAGTATTTTTATGCCATGTTCATCGCATCGTAACTCCGCATCCGTAGCTCCGTTTTGGGCGTGTAGCATATCAAATTGTTTGTCTCAGAGAGTACATCATTTCATATCATTGCATAATTTTCATTTGAGCTCATCTTGATGCCCTAAATGCTGTTGGAAGAGAGCTATTTAAGTTAATTGTCAGATCTGCTGCACCAAATAGCTATTTGTCATTTTTGCCATGATTAATGTGTGCATGATATGCTCCTGAGCTCTACATGAGTTTTGTTATATGCCATGCCATCTTTACAGAGGTGCTATCCATGTATTTTTGTGACATGTGTGGTGACTAGCACAAGCTTGCAAAGTGGTGCATTCGTTAATGCTGATTTCAGGGACTTAGAATTTCACTAAGTCCTTGATCTGTTTTTACCAATATGCCATATGTTCATGTTGTTTCCTAGTGATCCGTGCCTCTTTTGAGGATGATCAGTAAGGATGATTTGTTAATATTGTGGTGCTCTATCCATCCATGTCTTTGTTTGCAATTATGGAGCAACCTAGCTTGAGTCAATCGAGCTCTACTTTTGCTATTTCGTGAATCTTGGCAGATTGTCTACTTGTTAGCGATTTTGCCGAGGATGTTGTTGTTGATCCGTGCATGATATGTTGTTGTTCTTGCAATTTCTAGCTCTTATAATATATATATTCTTGATGGATGTATGCTTACTTTGTCATGCCTTGCTCCGTAGTGAGTGCATCGAGCTCGTAAACATGCCTACTCGTTAATAGATTTGCATGTTCCAGTTTTTCTCTAAGTCCGAGATCTGATTATGTTTTTGCCATGTTCACATGCTTGCAATTGTATTTTCTGATCCCTTTTGGCTCAAGGTCACTAAGGGACTTTTGTTAAGCTCTTTGAGTAGCTCCATGCCATTTCTTTCTTTGCCATGTTAAGTTCCTGTAGCATATAGTTTTCATGCTCCAAAGTGTGCTACCTGATCTGAAATTCCAGGCTTGTGTTAATTTCAGTAAGTCTGAAACCTGTTTACCAATTGCACTTTTGTCAGGCTTGTTTGAACCTGTTAATGGATGAATTGGAGCTCAGTGTTCATCTTTTGTCAAGAATTATGAGTGGATCCCTGCCATGTATTTTGTTGCCATGTTTGAGTGTTGTAGAATAATTAACTTGATGCATTTAGATGGCTACTTGCTGTTTATCGCAAACCGGTGCCATATTTGTTTTGCTTGCCATTTCCAAACCGTGCATCCGATTCCGATGTTCTTTATATCAATTTCAACAGAAATCACCTCACCTTTCCAGTGGCACTCTTGGATTTCCAATTTGAGGCCAGGTTCATTCATTCCCTGTCAAATCTTGCATATGCATCACATATCGCATCCCGCATAGCATACCATGTTTGCATCATGTTGTTTGAGCTTTGCACGTGGTCGATTGTGTTCCTTTTGCTTGTTTGTCTTGTTTGGGTAGAGCCAGGAGACGAGTTCGCTAACGAGGAGCCCGTTGAGTTTGCTTTCCAGGATCCAGTCAACTCTGACAACTTTGCAGGCAAGATGATCATACCCTCGAAATCACTTCTATCTTTGCTTTGCTAGATGCTCGCTCTTTCGCTATGCCTATGCTACGATGCCTACCACTTGCTTATCATGCCTCCCAAATTGCCATGTCAAACCTCTAACCCAGCATGTCCTAGCAAACCGTTGATTGGCTATGTTACCGCTTTGCTCAGCCCCTCTTATAGCGTTGCTAGTTGCAGGTGAAGATTGGAGACCGTTCCTTGTTGGAACATTGTTTATTGTTGGGATATCATTATATTATCTTGTTCTCTTAATGCATCTATATACTTGGTAAAGGGTGGAAGGCTCGGCCTTTTTCCTAGTGTTTTGTTCCACTCTTGCTGCCCTAGTTTCCGTCATATCAGTGTTATGTTCCTGGATTTTGCATTCCTTACGCGGTTGGGTGATAATGGGAACCCCTTGACAGTTCGCCTTGAATAAAACTCCTCCAGCAATGCCCAACCTTGGTTTTACCATTTTCCACCTAGCCTCTTTTTCCCTTGGGTTTCCGGAGCCCGAGGGTCATCTTTATTTTAAACCCCCCTTGGGCCAGTGCTGCTTTGAGTGTTGGTCCGAACTGGGCAGCCTGCGGGGCCACCTCAGGGAAACTTGAGGGTTGGTTTTACTCGTAGCTTGACCTATCTGAGTGTGCCCTGAGAACGAGATATGTGCAGCTCCTATCGGGATTTGTCGGCACATTCGAGCGGTGTTGCTGGACTTGTTTTGTCTTTGTCGAAGTTGTCTTGTAGAACCGGGATACCGAGTCTGATCGGAATGTCTTGGGAGAAGGTTTATCCTTCGTTGACCGTGAGAGCTTGTGATGGGCTAAGTTGGGACTCCCTGCAGGGAGTTGAACTTTCGAAATCCGTGCCCGCGGTTATGGGCAGATGGGAATTTTTTAATGTCCGGTTGTAGATAACTTGAACCTTAACTTAAATAAAATGAATCAACTGAGTGTGTAACCGTGATGGTCTCTTCTCGGCGGAGTCCGGGAAGTGAACACGGTGTTGGAGTAATGTTTGCCGTAGGTTGTCTCTTTAGTTCTTCATTCGTGCTTTGCCTTCTCTTCTCACTCTCTTTTGCGAACAGGTTAGCCACCATATATGCTAGTCGCTTGCAGCAGCTCCACATATTACCTTGCCTTACCTATAAGCTTAAATAGTCTTGATCGCGAGGGTGCGAGATTGCTGAGTCCCTGTGGCTCACAGATTACTTTTAAACCAGATGCAGGGCCCGATGACTCCGTTCCAGATGATGCACTTGAGCTTAAGTGGGAGTTCGACGAAGACTCACGCCGTTACTATGTGTCTTTCCCTGATGATTAGTAGTGGTGCCCAGTTGGGGCGATCGGGACCATGTCGCTTGTTGGGGTTGATCTTTTATTTTGGTACCATAGTCGGACCATGAGTGTTTTGGATGATTGTAATGCTATTTATGTACTTTGTGTGACGTGGCGAGTGTAAGCCAACTATGTACCTTTCCCCTTATTATCTATTTACATGGGTTGTTGTGAAGATTACCTTACTTGCGACATTGCTTTCAATGCGGTTATGCCTCTAAGTCGTGCTTCGACACGTAGGAGATATAGCCGCATCGAGGGCATTACATGGGCTTCCTCAAATGCCCGAGGTCTTGATACATCTCCAACGTATCTATAATTTTTTATTGCTCCATGCTATATTATCTTCTGTTTTGGATGTTTATGGGCTTTATTATACACTTTTATATTATTTTTGGGACTAACCAATTAACCCAGAGCCCAGTGCCAGTTTCTGTTTTTCCTTGTTTTAGAGTACCGCAGAAAAGGAAAAGCGAGCAGAGTCCAATTGACCTGAAACTTCACGGAACTTATTTTTGGAAGGAAAGCAACCCGGGAGGACTTGGAGTCCACGTCAAGGAAGCTTCGAGGAAGCCACGAGGTAGGGGGGCGCGCCCACCCCCCTAGGCGCGCCCTCCACCCTCGTGGGCCCCTCGTGGCCCCCTTGACGTACTTCTTCCACCTATATATCTCCATATACCCTAAAACGATCAGGGAGCACAATAGATCGAGAGTTCCGCCGCCAGAAGCCTCCGTAGCCACCAAAAGCCAATCTAGACCCGTTCCGACACCCTGCCGGAGGGGGGAATACTTCTCCGGTGGCCATCTTCATCATCCCGGTGCTCTCCATGACGAGGAGGGAGTAGTTCTCCCTCAGGGCTGAGGGTATGTACCAGTAGCTATGTGTTTGATCTCTCTCTCTCTCGTGTTCTTGAGGTGGTACGATCTTGATGTATCGCGAGCTTTGCTATTATAGTTGGATCTTATGATGTTTCTCCCCCTCTACTCTCTTGTAATGGATTGAGTTTCCCCTTTGAACTTATCTTATCGGATTGAGTCTTTAAAGATTTGAGAACACTTGATGTATGTCTTGTCATGCGTATCTGTGGTGACAATGGGATATCACGTGATTCACTTGATGTATGTTTTGGTGATCAACTTACGGGTTCCGCCCATGAACCTATGCATAGGGGTTGGCACACGTTTTCGTCGTGATTCTCGGTTAGAAACTTTGGGGAACTCTTTGAGGTTCTATGTGTTGGTTGAATAGATGAATCTGAGATTGTGTGATGCATATCGTATAATCATACCCATGGATACTTGAGGTGACATTGGAGTATCTAGGTGACATTAGGGTTTTGGTTGATTTGTGTCTTAAGGTGTTATTCTAGTACGAACTCTAGGTCATCCACTTGAGGGGAATTTGCTACTGTCCTACAAACCTCTGCACTTGGAGGCCCAACAACGTCTACAAGAAGAAGATTGTGTAGTAGACATCAGGTCTTCATGAGAAAGCAAGTTGGATGCACACCCACTTAGTTTTCAGTCTGAGCTTTCATACACTTATAGCTCTTAGTGCATCCGTTGCATGGTGATCCCTACTCACTCACATTGATATCTATTGATGGGCATCTCCATAGCCCGTTGATACGCCTAGTTGATGTGAGACTATCTTCTCCTTTTTGTCTTCTCCACAACCACCATTCTATTCCACCTATAGTGCTATATCCATGGCTCACGCTCATGTATTGCGTGATGGTTGAAAATGCTGAAGCGCGTTAAAAAGTATGAACCAATTGTTCGGCTTGTCATCGGGGTTGTGCATGATGTGAATATTTTGTGTGGTGAAGATGGAGCATAGCCAGACTATATGATTTTTTAGGGATAACTTTCTTTGGCCTTGTTATTTTGAAAAGACATGATTGCTTTATTAGTGGGCTTGATGTATTATTGTTTTTATGTCAAATGATAGACTATTGCTTTGAATCGCTCGTGTCTTAATATTCATGCCATGATTAGATATGTGATCAAGATTATGCTAGGTAGCATTCCACATCAAAAATTATCTTTTTATCATTTACCTACGCGAGGACGAGCAGGAATTAAGCTTGGGGATGTTGATACGTCTCTGTCGTATCTATAATTTTTGATTGTTCCATCCCAATATTCTACAACTTTCATATACTTTTGGCAACTTTTTATACTATTTTTGGGACTAACATATTGATCTAATGCCCAGTGCCAGTTCCTGTTTGTTGCATGCTTTTTGTTTCGCAGAATATCCATATCAAACGGAGTCCAAACGAGATAAAAACTGACGGAGATTATTTTTGGAATATATATGATTTTTGGGAAGAAAAATCCACGCGAGACGATGCCTGAGGGGGCCACGAGGTAGGGGGGTGCGCCCCTGACCCTCGTGGCCACCCCGTAAGGCGGTTGATGCCCTTCTTTCGCCGCAAGAAAGCTAATATCTGGATAGAGATCGTGTTAAAATTTCAGCCCAATCGGAGTTGCGGATCTCCAAGAATATAAGAAACGGTGAAAGGGTAGAATCTGAGAACGCAGAAACAGAGAGAGATAGAGAGACAGGTCCAATCTCGGAGGGGCTCTCGCCCCTCCCACACCATGGAGGCCATGGACCAGAGGGGAAACCCTTCTCCCATCTAGGGAGGAGGTCAAGGAAGAAGAAGGAGGGGGGCTCTCTCCGCCTCGCTTCCGGTGGCGCCGGAGTGCCACCGGGGGCCATCATCATCACCGCAATCTTCACCAACAACTTCACCGCCATCATCACCAACTCTTCCCCCCTCTATGCAGCGGTGTAACCTCTCTCTTACCCACTGTAATCTCTACTTAAACATGGTGCTGAACGCTATATATTATTTCCCAATGATGTATGGCTATCCTATGATGTTTGAGTAGATCCGTTTTGTCCTATAGGCTATTTGATGATCAAGAATGGTTTGAGTTGCATGTTTTATTATTTGTGCTGTCCTATGGTGCTCTCCATGTCGCGCAAGCATGAGGGATCCCCGCTGTATGGTGTTGCAATACGTTCATGATCCGCTTATAGTGGGTTGCGTGAGTGACTGAAACACAAACCCGAGTAAGGGGGTTGTTGCGTATGGGATAAAGATGACTTGATGCTTTAATGCTATGGTTGGGTTTTACCTTAATGATCTTTAGTAGTTGCGGATGCTTGCTAGAGTTCCAATTATAAGTGCATATGATCCAAGTAGAGAAAGTATGTTAGCTTATGCCTCTCCCTCATATAAAATTGCAATAAGGATTACCGGTCTAGTTATCGATTGCCTAGGGACAAATAAATTTCTCGTAACAAAAAGCTCTTTACTAAAACTAACTTAGCTGTTTCTTTATCTAAACAGCCCCTACTTTTTATTTACGTAATCGTTATTATCTTAAAAACCTATCCAACAACACCTACAAAGTACTTCTAGTTTCATACTTGTTCTAGGTAAAGAGAACGTTAAGCGTGCGTAGAGTTGTATCGGTGGTCGATAGAACTTGAGGGAATATTTGTTCTACCTTTAGGTCCTCGTTGGGTTCGACACTCTTACTTATCGAAAGAGGCTACAATTGATCCCCTATACTTGGGGGTTATCACCTAGTCATGCGTGGGCCAAAAACTGCAGATGGACTCCATCGGAGCTACGTCGCGATGTGACCCGATATAGAGGCGCCGCACACCATCTTTGCTTCACTAAAGAAGTAATGGAGCATGAATTCCCAGAAGGGTTTAAACCCGTGAATATTGAATCATACGATGGGACAACTGATCCCGCTGTGTGGATTGAGGATTTTCTTCTCCATATCCATATGGCCCACAGAGATTACCTCCACGCCATCAAATACCTTATGTTAAAACTCAAAGGGCCAGCTCGGCACTGGTTAAACAGTCTGCCCGAAAACTCCATTGGCAGCTGGGGGGATTTGGAAGACGCCTTCCGCAACAACTTCCAAGGTACATATGTCCGGCTACTAGACGCCGATGACTTAAGGCATATAGTTCAACAGTCCGGAGAGTCGGCCAGGAAATTCTGGACTAGGTTCCTAACTAAAAAGAACCAGATTGTCGATTGTCCGGATGTCGAAGCCCTAGCGTCCTTTAAACACAGCATCCACGATAAATGGCTCACCCGCCACCTCGGCCAAGAAAAGACGAAGTCCATGGCAGCCCTCACGGCATTCATGACCCGCTTTTGTGCGGGTGAAGATAGTTGGCTGGCCCATAGCAAAAACAATGCAAGCAACGTCGACACCTCTGAAGCAAGAAATAGTAACGACAAGTCTCGACGCAATAGAAACAAGCGTCGAAACAACAATGACAACACCGATGATACAGCGGTCAATACCGGAGTAAGTGGCTCTAAGTCCGGTCAGCGGAAGAAGCCGTTTAAAAAGAACAATTCGGGCTCATCCAGCTTGGACCGCATACTTGATCGTCCATGCCAGATCCATGGCACCCCAGACAAACCACCCAATCACACCATCGGAGATTGTTGGGTTTTTTAGCAAGCTGGCAAGTTAAATGCCGAAAGCAAGGAGAAGGGATCGCAAAGCGAGGACGACGACGAGCCCCGGCCATCGAACACAGGGGGACAGAAGAAGATTCCCCCTCAGGTCAAAATGGTGAACATGATATACGCTACCCACATCCCCAAAAGGGAGCGCAAGCGCGCGCTCAGGGACGTCTGCGCGATAGAGCCAGTCGCACCAAAATTTAATCCATAGTCGTCATGCCCGATCACTTTCGATCGTCGGGATCATCCGACCAGTATCCGTCGCGGCTGTTTAGCCGCACTGGTCCTGGACCCAATAATTGATGGGTTCCACCTGACGTGAGTCCTGACGGACGGTGGCAGCAGCCTCAACCTGCTCTATCAGGATACAATGCGCAAAATGGGCATTAATCCATCACGAATCAAGCCCACAAAGACTACCTTTAAAGGAGTCATACCAGGTGTAGAGGCCCGCTGTATGGGCTCAATCACACTAGAGTTTGTCTCCGAACAACTTCCGAAGCGAGGAGTTAATCTTCGATATCATCCCTTTTCGCATCGGTTATCACGCACTGCTTGGGCGAACGGCATTTTCTTGATTCAACGCGGTGCCACACTACGCTTATCTCAAGCTCAAGATGCCCGGACCACGCGGTGTCATAACAGTTATTGGAAACACGGAATGCTCCCTCCGCACCGAGGAGCACACCGTTGCCTTAGCAGCAGAAGTACAGAGCGGCCTTTTCACGCAGAACCTTAATTCGGTGGCCGAGCTCCCAGACACTGTCAAGAGAGTTCGGACTATTCTGCAGCAGGACAGCTCGGCTCGTCAAGAGCTCGACTAGCAATTCGGCCTCCGTCCCAGTCCCGACCAAGTGGTGGCAATTGTACCACGTGTACATAAATACGCACTCAAAATACCATGGGCATGGATGGAGACATAACTAGCTTGTGATCCATAATACGGCTCGACCGCCCCGGACACACGTACTTTCACTCTTTCCTTTTTTCTCCTTTTCAGGTTTCTTTTTCACAGGCCTTCCCTGACGGCTTGACCATCGATTCTTTTTGAAGGATAAATACACCAAGACGACAAGAAGCATGGACGTACTGGGGAATTTTTAGGTGGTTTCTTTAACGATCCCTTTACCTGTTTTCAAGACCCACACACAGCTCTCCCTTGGTAAGGCATATCAAATAGCCTTCTGCTTATTGCACTACTTGTATACATGCGCTTTAATGCACTAATGAAATGATAATGGAAACAGTTTGCGGCCCAAATTTTACGGCTTTAGCTTACTACCCTTTTCTTCTTTTTTTTCTTTCTTGATAACTTTATCAAATAGCACCCGTACACATTGGTACATTTCAATTTGCCAGGGGCTTCATAGCGCCCCACAACATGGCAACAAAGTCCGAACACTTTTTACAGTATAGTTCGGCACCCTGAATTTAGCACTATATGCATTGTCTCCGAATCATGTCTTTTGTCAATAGTTGGGTTGTCCGGCTCCTGTGCTACCCTACGTTCCGCTATATCGGCTAGGGTAGTAAAGGGAGAACAACTGCGATTGTGCCCTGGTTTACCCGGATGAGCACCTTAGTAGAGAAAGCCAAAAACTGACTGTCATGATGCGGCGAGAGCTGGTCAGCTCTTCGGAGATCTCAAATCTTTAGAGATTTTTTCCGCATTACGCGAGGGATCGGTACTTACCCGATCAGGTGTTTACAGCATCCTAGTTCGGATACTAGGAGCTGCGCCTATATTTTTATTGTCAAACTCCTAAGGCTAAGTGAGGGTGCTAAAGCCACATAGTCAGATTGCCTGGTTCTTCGTGCTAAACACCTCCTTCAAGGACCAAACAATTGGATCAAGAGTGTTTAGATTACACCCTGAACACCCCCGTACTACCTACGTGGGGGCGGAAGCCGACGACTGGCCAACGCTCAGATTTCACACGACACGGCCGCACAGGAGGTGATTTTTTTTAAATAACAAACATTATATTACATAACGACTTTGTTTCATCATACAAGGCAGAGACAACATGAATGCATTCATTCGAAAATAATGTCTTGCGCACATTGCGTTGCCACAATACGAGACCCCTCCATGACGTCTTCAAAGTACCGCTCGGGCGTACGGTGCTCCTTGCCCTCTAGCGGTCCCCCAGTCGTAAGCTTGACGGCGTCCATCTTCGCCCACCACACCTTGACGCGGCGAAGGCCATGCACGCACCCTCGATGCAGACCGACCGCTTGACGACGTCCAGCCAAGGGCATGCATTCACCAACCGCTTCACGAGCCCGAAGTAGCTGCCGGGCATAGCTTCGGCAGGCCACAGCCAGATTGTTAAATCCTTCATGGCCAGTTCGGCCACCCTATGCAGCTCGCCCAGCTGTTTTAGCTGATCGCTAAAGGGCACTGGATGTTCTGGCGCAAGATATTGCGACCAGAACAGCTTCTCCGTTGAGCTCCTTTCTTCGGCTCGGAAGAACTCTGCCGTGTCCGACACACTGCGCGGCAGATCTGCAAACGCCCCTGGAGAACTCCGAATCCGGGTTAGTAAGAGATACTTCTTCTTCACATACTTGCTTTGCATACTAAACGCCTTACCCTCCGTGATTTTCCTGGCCTCCTAGATCTCCTGGAGGGTGCCCTGGGCCTCAACCCGGGCCTCTTCCGTGCTTTGGCGACCCTTAGCGAGTTCGGTCTCTCGAGCCGAAATGTCATGCTCCAAGGATTCACATTTCTTCACTACATCCGAGAGCTCTTGCTGGACCTCATCAAGCCTGGCCTCGTGCTTCTCACGGGCGGCTTTTTCCTTGACAGCTCTCTCCCCGGCCTTAGCCGGGGCCTGTTTAAGGATCTCGACCTCGGTCGCCGCTCCTACACATATCATGACACTACGGTCAATACACATCATTTATTCTTTCCGAATATACAGCAAGTCATTACATACCTTGCTTGTCTTCTAGCTGCTTCCTCGCTTGGCCGAGCTCCTTCTCGGCCCGCTCTAGTCTCTGCTTTAGTGTGGAGACTTCGGCAGTGTGTGAGGTCGCGGCCAGCAACGACGCCTGCTTATTCATATAAGACATTTAGTTGGTTTCATGTGAAAATAAATTGATCCTCTATCCAGCTCTTCTTTTCGAACATCAGACAGTGTCTCAGGGGCTATTGTCTATATTAGGACTTTTTCTTTTGCGTCGCTTACCTCAAAGCCTGTCAGCAAGCTGCCGCAGGCTTTGGTGAGTCCGCTTTTGATGGAGTGAACCCTCTCAATCACCGTACCCATAAGGATACGGTGTTCATCCACAATGGAAGCGCCTCGTAGCGCTTCCAGCAAATTATCCGGTGCTTTTGGTTGGACAGAGGTCACCGGCGGAATAGGCACACCCCCTTCTTTCGAAGGAGATTGCTCGCCGGATTCCGGAGCCATATAGGTCTCCGGACTTGTATTCGGCTGGGGGCCGAATTGAGCAAGGCCCCCATCCCCAGTCGCCATGGGGGTCTGCTCCCTCATGTGTCCGGCAGCCAATGTTCCCCCCTCAGGCGTCACCCTGGCGGCCTCTTGAACCTCTCCCTGGCCTGGGAAGGTCCTTTCGGACAACACCTCGTCGTCGCCCTTGGCCGTGGGACAGCGAGTGGCCGGCGATGACTCACGGGCCATTGCCTTCGAATCCAGCGAACCTCTTGATGAGGATCGCTGGGAGCTGTCGTGGGCCGGACTACAATGGCATCATTTAAACTTGTTAATATCATGAAGCAAGAGAGGTCGGATGTATGGACGTATGCGGGTTTTTAGTACTTACGACGTGGCCAGGGGCTTGTTTCGGGGGCGTTGCTCCGGGCTGTTGTCGACGTCCCACGCAGTGTTATCTGCAAGGGGACACTTCCCCCTCTTGGGCGCCTCCGCCTCCAGATTTGTGGAAGCCGCCCTCTTCTTCCTCCCCCCATCAGGGGGAGAGGTTCTTTCTTCCTCCTCCTCCTCGTCGTCTTAGGCGGCTGAGGAGAGAGTCTTGTCTTCGGACGACACGTCTGAAGCTCCTTTGCGGCGGAGGCCACTCCGGACCCCCTTGGCCTTCTTCTTGGCCTTCTTCTCTGACGCCTTATAGGGCGCCGGCACCAGCATCTTCGCCAGGAGCGGGATGACTAGTTCCACGGGCAGCGGAGCCGAACATTGAATCCACTCCGCCCTCTCTGTCCATACCTGAAAGAAAATAAAGTTTAGATATCCTCCTTGAAACAAACAAGTAGAGGATGCGTCTGGAGACGTGAAAGACTTACCGCATTGGTAGAATGGGTAATATCGTGCTCGCAGTGCGAGTCTATGGCTGGCGGCGTCTCGTTGCCCTTAAAGAGCAACTTCCAGGCATCTTCGTGAGTGGTTCTGAAGAGCCTTTCCAAGGTTTGGTGCTTCTTCCGGTCGAATTCCCATAAGGGCAGCTTCGGCTTTGACATGGGAGGATCCAACGAACCAGCATCACCTGGATTACGTCGACGAGCTTGATGTCTTTATCCGCCATGCTTTGAATAAGTGTTTGCAGCACTGTCAGCTCGTCCGACGAAGACCAATTTGGGCCCTTCTCTATCCAGGAGGTGAGCCGCATTGGAGCTCCGGACTTGAATTCGGAAGCCGCGGCCCAGGTGGCGTCGTGGGGCTCTGTGATATAGAACCATAGTTTCTGCCACTCCTTGACGGTCTCCACAAAAGTACCCTTGGGCCATGTGACATTGGGTAGCTTGCTCACCATGGCGCCTCCGCACTCTGCGTGCTGGCCATCCACCACCTTCGGCCTCACGTTGAAGATCTTGAGCCACAGTCTGAAGTGGGGTTGGATGCGGAGGAAGGCCTCGCACACGATAATGAATGCCGAGATGTTGAGGAAGGAGTTCGGGGCTAGGTCATGGAAATCTAGCCCGTAATAGAACATAAGCCCGCGGACGAAAGGATGGAGAGGAAACCCTAACCCACTGACGAAATGAGGGATGAACACCACCCTCTCGTTGGGCTTCGGGGTGGGGACGATTTTCCCCTTGGCTGGAAGCCGGTGGGCGATTTCTTTCGCCAGATACCCGGCCTCCCGAAGCTTGGTGATGCCCTTCTCCCTAACAGAGGATGCCATCCACTTGCCTTGCCCTCTGGATCCGGACATGGCTGAGTGCTTCCTTGAGACGGAAAGAATGAGGACTTGGGCACTGGAGCTCGAGAATGGAAGGACAGAGAAATAGAGAAGGCGTGGGTGAAGAAAGGGAATCCTTATCTCCTTATAAAGGCAGTGAATATCAAGCGCCTCCCCACTCGCCTTAAAACTTGCCTGTTCCCAAGGGCTGTGTAAACGGCATGGCTATATTACCCACGCCCGTATTGATGAGAATCCTGCAATAAGGGGACACAATCTCTGCTTTGACAAGACCTGCCTATTAAAACCAAGTCTCAAAACGTGGAACGGCAGATGGAAAAAGGTTTGAAATGATGACCAAGCAGACGTGTGTCACATTACAAAAAGTTGTCAGCGGATTGGACTTGTGTAATATTATATTCTCTACAGGTTGTGTGTGGTACTCATGTTGCAGATCCGGACACGTTCATTGCGACCGAAGACTATCTTGGAGTATTCGGAAAGGGGAACCCGCCTTGCAATGCCGAAGACAATCTGCGCGCCGGATAGCTCGTCACTGAAGCCTGGTTCAGGGGCTACTGAGGGAGTCCTAGACTAAGGGGTCCTCGGGGGTCCGACCTATTAGACATGGGCCGGACTAATGGGCTGTGAAGATACGAAGACCGAAGACTTCACCCGTGTCTGGATGGGACTATCCTTGGCGTGGAAGGCAAGCTTGGCGTCCAAATATGAAGATTCATTTCTCTATAACCGACCTTATGTAACCCTAGATCCCTCTGGTGTCTATATAAACCGAAGGGCTAGGTCCGTAGATAGACATCCTCATAATCATAGTCAGACAGGCTAGACTTTTAGGGTTTGGCCATTACGATCTCGTGGTAGATCAACTCCTGTAATACTCATATTCATCGAGATCAATCAAGCAGTAAGTAGAGTATTACCTCCATAGAGAGGGCCCGAACCTGGGTAAACATTGTGTCCCCTGTCTCCTGTTACCATCAACCTTAGACGCACAGTTCGGGACCCCCTACCTGAGATCCGCCGGTTTTGACACCCACACCCGCCGCCTTGCCCCCCCCCCCAGCCGTCCGGCCCCCTCCTCTTTAAATACCCCCACCCCGGCCCCCTTTTCACCCCAAGCCGCCGTAGCCCCCAAGCCGCAGCAGCCGTAGCACCCCGCCACCGCCATTGCGCCTGCCGCCTGCCGCAGCTGCAGCCACCGCCGCCCGCTTCACCGTCGCCGCACGCCGCCCCGCCTCGCCATCTCGCTGGATCCCGCCGTCGTTGCTGCCGGCGACTTTCCCCTGTTAACCGGTAAAAACCACCCCGGTTTTTTTCGGTTTTCGTTTTAGATCGGTTTTATCTTAGGGTTAGGGTTTTCTAGGTCTTCTTCGGTTTTATTTAGCGAACGTTCACCCGAACGCCTCTGTTCGTGAACGCGTTCATTCGTTTGTCTCTGATAACGAACGTTCGTTCGTTAGTCTTTTCTTTTTATTTTATTTTCCGGCCAGGGACCTATCCACGATTATTTTATCGCAGATTAGCCCCTGATCTTCAAACGCTCACAACTTTTTAACCGTTTGTCCAAATCCAGTGAAACCAATGCCAAAATCTGTGTATCGAACCTCCCTTTCCAGTTAACCAACTTGAACATGGTTTTGACAAATTAAAATTTGTTTGTAAGCATATTTGAATTTGAACTTCTTTTGACCGCAGTTTGAGTTACGTAGCTCCGATTCGATTGATTCTTTTTGCGTATCGCAGCTCTTCACTTGTACTTTCCATTTGGATCTTTTCGTTTGAGTTTTACCCATGCATCTATTGTTTGAGTCCTTATGTATGTTATTGTTTGTTCGCGATGGAGTTTCCGAAGTGCGAAGCGTGCTACTACGAGTCACTAGAGTTTTCAGATTGTCAGCAAGGCAAGTAACACTTTGATCATACTTTTCATGCCCAGTTTTTAAGCATTAGTTTTAATCCTCAAACATTGCATGTATAGGATCTGTTTAACTTGTGGGTATTTGGGAAGTAGTGATGAGGTAGTACCTATTTCCTTTATTTTCAAACCATGGGAGTTACTTCTACGTTATGCTTATATTGCTATGTTATGCTCATAGATGTGGTTTGGTTTGAGTGATCCATGACAGATGTGAGAGTTTTAATTAATGGTTAAACTTAAGGTGGCTACTTTAATACACATCTGGGTGGATTGGTTGAGGCACCCTGGAGCAGCCAGTGGTTGTCTAGGCACCTGGAGCAATCCAGTGTTGTCCTGGGATATCCCGGAGTACCCGTGTGATCATCCTACGGTTTGCCACTAGTTTCAGGCTGCAACGTATTATGTTGCAGACTTTTCAGACGAATAGTAAGGTGCGCTAGGTCGTTGTCGTGCACTCAGCTATGTTGTTGGATTTGATGGACTCGCTTTATCTTCCAAGCCTTCCGTTGTTATCTTCATTAGATGGCCTTCAGCCATATTATTGTAATAAGTTCTCTTTTGAGATATTCAATGTATTAAGTGTGTGATTGCACTCTGTTATAAATCCTTCAAGTACTGTGTGTGTCAGCATTACCGATCCAAGGATGACACTTATGCACAAAGATTTGACCGTTTAAGGTCGGATCAGTACAAGATGGTATCAGAGCACACGCTGACTGTAGGACACAACCACTAAGATGAGCCATAGGTCACTCTTCTCTACTCATTTCTGACTCTTCTCAACTTTCCACTCTATAGATGGCGGACCCAAGGAACAAGTTTGCTCAACCGGATGAAGACACCCCTTTTGGACAGCACTTGAAGGAAGCCACTAGATACCTGAACATCAAAATACCAAGCTTCACCGGGACCTACACCGCCACTCTACCGGAAGAAGAGCGCTGGACAATTCGAGTACATGTTCCAGGAAGGACATTCACACCAGTTACTGAGCCCATAGAGTTTTCCTTTGATGCACCAACCTGGAGTCTAGGAAAGAGCATGGAAGCTCACATCGCCATGGGACGCATCGGCGAAGTTTACCGCAAGGATCTTAAGGACACCATCTACCAGATATCTGGATGATGAGATGAGCAATCGGAGATGATCAGCACCAGGAGGGACAAATCCATTGCAGCTTACATCCAGGAGTTAAACCAACACATTCGTCGATAGGAGAACCAGAGGTGCGCCAGCATGATAGACCTAAAGAAGGTGATGACCAGGAACATGGAGCTAGAAGAGGAACTCAAGTCTACACGCGATGGATATGAAGAGGAAATTGCAATTCTACTGGAGAAGAATGAAGACCTGAAGAAGAAGCTTGGAGTATTCATGGGAGACCCAGCACCAGGAGGAGATGACGATCATCCCGAGGACTACATCATCATCGACGACATCGACTCCGACCCCGACAGTGATGATGGCTATGAAGGCGAAGCTGGAGCAGATATAATGGAATCTTCTTCCGATCAAAATTTCTAGTCGACCACCATATTATCAGTAGTATACCCCCATGTTTATAGAATAGTCTGAGTACTTTGTAACGGTAGCTAGATCGATTGTATGCCCTTGTTTGAATTGAGTGGTGTGATATGAATGTGTTTGTCTCATGTGCATATGGGTAGTGATTTCCCCTTAGACACCACTCTATTCTAATCTCTCCCCTCTAAACCTATCAGATGCCTCCAAGACGTGACCCCGGATTTGTTTTCCCACCGGAGCTCACCCAGCTGATCCAACAGCAGAATGCCTTGATGCAGATATTAGTCCAGAACCAGGGCAATAACAACAACAACAACAATCCACCACCACCACCTCCAGTTGACAACTTAGCTCGTTTTCTGAGGTTGAATCCGCCGGTGTTTTCCAGTAGCGCCGAGCCGATTGTTGCTAATGACTGGATCCGCAGGATTGGAAGGAAGTTGACCACCGCAGGTTGCATAGATGCTAAGAAGGTGCGCTTTGACGCACATCAAGTGGATGGACCAGCAGCCTCAGGGTGGGAGAATTACACAACCACTTTTCCCATAGTCAATGTCACTTGGGATCAGTTCCAGCAAGCTTTCCGTACTACACATGTCTCAACTAGAGTTATGAGCATGAAGAAGCGTGAGTTTCGCAACTTACGCCAGGGAAATCGTACTGTGGGGCAGTACATGGATGAGTTTAGTAAGTTAGCTCGCTATGCCCCAGATGATGTGGCCACAGATGCCACGAAGTAGGAGAAGTTTATGGAAGGGCTGAATGATGAGCTGAGCATACATTTGATGGTGGTAACATTCAATAACTACCAGGATTTGGTAGATAGGGGCCTTATGATTGAAGGCAAGCAGCAACAGATAGAGAGCCGCAAAAGGAAGTATGGACAAGGGAAGTATAATTCTGGAGCTCAGCAGAAGCCTCGTTTTACCCCGAACTCGGGAGGACACACACTCATAATCATGGAGGCCATACCCATAATGGAGGGAGTTCGCATAATCACAGTGGCCCCAAGAATGGGAATGGGAATGGAGGAAGCAACGGACAGAACCGTTCCAACCCAGCAACCCCCGCCAGGAAGGATTTAAGTCACATTACTTGTTTTAAGTGCGGGAAGACGGGACACTACACCACTGAATGTCCCAAAGAAAAGAATGGAAATGGAAATGGAAACTCTGGGAAGAAGCCCAATCCGTTCACCAGAGGTCAGGTGAACCACATCAACGTGGAGGAGGTTGAAGATCAACCTGATGAAGTGATCGGTAAGTTTTTGATTAAGTCATTTACCGCACTCATTCTTTTTGATACTGGTGCATCGCATTCATACATATCAAGGGGATTTGTGGAGAAGTTTAAGTTGCCAACCATAGCCCTAGGTCACCCAAGTTAGTAAGTTCGCCAGCAGCAGAGTATATGGCCAGCCGATGGTGTGATCGGTTACCCTTAACCATTGGTAGTCATGTTTTCCCCTCAGACCTAATAATTTTGGAGTCCCAAGGATTGGATATAATATTAGGCATGGATTGGTTATCAAAGTATGGAGGAAACATCGACTGTGCTAGTAGGTCAATTTTACTCACCACCCGGAGGGAAAAAGGATCAAGTATGTGTCTAGGCATGCGCCAAGGAGGACCCAAGTAAATTCTCTCTCGAGAGTTGTTCAAGAAGAAGTGCCTATTGTAAAGGATTACCCGGATGTATTTCCAGAGGAACTACCAGGCATGCCACCAGATCGAGACATAGAGTTTTTGATAGAACCGTTTCCAGGCACCGGACCAATATCGAAGAGACCGTACAGGAATCCCGCAAATGATCTGGAGGAAATTAAGAAGCAGATTAAGGAGCTCTTGGTTGAGAATATGGATGGATCTTTGAGAATGGTTGTTGATTATCAAGCATTGAATGAAGTGACGATCAAGAACAAGTACCCACTACCGATGATAATGATCTATTTGACCAATTGCAAGGAGCTAAAGTATTCTCCAAGATCGATCTTCGATCAGGATACCACCAATTGAAGATCCGAGAATAGGATATACCTAAGACAGCTTTTACCACAAGGTACGGGCTATATGAGTACACAGTCATGTCATTTCGATTGACTAATTCCCCTACCTATTTTATGAGTATGATGAACAAGGTATTCATGGAGTTTTTGGATAAGTTTGTTGTGGTGTTCATTGACGATATATTGGTATACTCAAAGAATGAAGAGGAACATAAGGAACACTTGTGCTTAGTTCTCGAGAAGCTTAGGGAACATCAGTTGTATTCCAAGTTTAGCAAGTGTGAGTTTTGGTTGAAAGAAGTTGGATTTCTTGGACATGTTATATCACGTGAAGGAATAGTAGTAGACCCCACCAAAGTTCAGTCTGTCACTGAGTGGTTGGCACCCACCTCGGTTGGAGAGAACTGTAGTTTTCTGTGACTCGCAGGATATTACAGGAGGTTCATTGCGAATTTCTCCAAGATTGCGAAACCCTTGACAGTGCTGTTAAAAAAGGACACCAAGTTCAAATGGACCGAAGAGTGTGAGGCCAATTTTCAGGAGTTGAAGAAACGTTTGGTTACAACCCTAGTGCTGATTCTTCCGGATATACGCAAGGACTTCCGAGTGTATTGTGATGCTTCTCGCTTAGGACTTGGAGGAGTACTCATGCAAGACATAAGAGTTGTTTCATATGCCTCACGACAACTTCGACCTCATGAGTTAAATTATGGCACCCATGATTTGGAGTTAGCAGCCGTAGTGCATGCGCTTAAGACCTGGAGACATTTTCTGATTGGAAATAGATGTGATGTGTACACGGATCACAAGAGTTTGAAGTACATTTTCACGCAGAAGGAGCTGAATCTCTGGCAGAGGAGATGGTTGGAGCTCATAAAGGATTATGGTATGAAGTTGCATTATCATCCAGGGAAGGCCAATGTCGTAGTAGACGCTTTGAGCCGCAAGAGTTATGCCAATACCCTTGTAAGCGGAGGATTACCGCAGGAGTTAGTCGAGAATCTCAAGGAGCTTCGTTTGGAGATAGTTCCAAGACGTTTTGTGGCAACAATGGAGGTTCAGTCTACATTATTGGGAAAGATTCGAGAAGCTCAGAAGAATCATAAGGAAATCGCTGAGATAAAGGAGAAAATGAGCAAGGGAAAAGCCAAGGGTTTCCGTGAGGATGAGCACGAGACCTTATGGTTTGAGGATCGTATATATGTGCCCAATAATGCTAATATCAGGAAGTTAATACTTCAGGAAGCTCATGATTCGCCATACTCGATTCACCCCGAAAACACCAAGATGTATTTCAACTTGAAGGAGCATTTCTGGTGGACAGGTATGAAGAAGGATATTGTCGAGTACGTAGCAGTGTGTGATGTATGTCAGAGAGTGAAGGCAGAACATCAGAAGCCAGCAGGATTACTGCAGCCTATGCCGATACCCGAATGGAAGTGGGACAAGCTTGGCATGGATTTTATCACCGGATTACCCAGGACCCAATCGGGATATGATTCAATCTGGGTAGTAGTTGATCGCTTGATCAAGGTAGCTCACTTTATCCCGGTGAAGACCACTTATACAAGTGCAAAGTTGGCCAAGATATATATGACCAGGATCGTGTGTCTGCACGGAGTTTCGAGGACGATCGTATCAGATAGAGGAGCACAGTTTACCTTGAAGTTTTGGAATCAATTGCACCAGACTTTTGGTACTAGGCTAGAGTTCAGTACAGCCTTTCATCCGCAGACAGATGGACAGACCGAGAGAGTCAATCAGATTCTGGAGGACATGCTGAGAGCTTGTGCACTAGATTATGGATCTAGTTGGGATGACAATTTGCCTTATGCAGAGTTCTCATACAACAAAAGTTATCAGGCTAGTTTGAAGATGGCACCTTTCGAAGCCCTGTATGGAAGGAGATGCAGGACACCGTTCATGTGGGATGAAGTTGGAGAACGTCGGTTATTTGGACCGGATTTGATCAAGAGTATGAAGAGAAGGTTAAGTTGATTCGAGATAGACTGAAGGTAGCTCAGTCTAGGCAGAAGAGTTACATAGATACCAAATGCAAGGAGGTAGTATATGAGATTGGAGACCGAGCATATCTTCGTGTGTCACCACTGCGAGGAGTTAAACATTTTGGAGTTAAGGGAAAGTTAGCCCCGAGATTTGTAGGACCGTACCGAGTTTTGGAATGAATGGGAGAGGTTGCCTACAAGTTGGAATTACCCGAAGGACTGTTAGGAGTTCATGATGTGTTTCACGTTTCCCAGTTGAAGAAGTGCAATGCAGAGATGGCTGATATTCCCCTGAGAGATACAGTGCCCCTGGAAGCAATTCAGTTGGAGAGTTACACGCAGTAAGTTTATCAAGTTTTGCAAAGTACAATGGAGCCACCATACCGAGGAAGAATCCACGTGGGAACGAGAAGAAGACATACGGAAAAACTACCCACACCAGTTTTCTAGCCAACCCGAATCTCCAGGGCGAGATTCATCTCAAGGGGGGTAGGTTTGTAACATCCCAAATTTTCAATTTGGATGTTATACATAGGTCATCATATGCATATCATATTTTATTTGCATTTTGGTTGTGATCCTACAAATCTTAAGCACCTCAAGGACCCAAGGAGAGAGTTGGAGATTTCATAAGTTTTCATATTTGAATTTTCTCAAATTTGAAAGGAGGGTCATTTTGGTTTTAATATTTTTCTTTCGGAATATTTCTAATATCAAAAATAAAAGAGAAAAGATAATATGACTTCTTCAAAAAATAGGAATATTGGAGGAAAAAATTTAAAATCAATTAAATATTTTATTTGGGATTTTATTGCTATTTTATTTGAATTAGAAAAATATGCATTTTTCAAAATTTCATTTTTAGGCCAGAAAAATGTTCACTTTGTTCTAAATATTTTATTTAGACGGTGAAAATTGTTTTTGGCATTTTTAGATTTTTTATATTTTATTAGGATTTTTGTTTTCGGTGGAATTTATTAAAAAAACGTTTCGGACCGACCGGGCTGAAGGTCCAGCAGGCCCAGTCCGCGCCGCCGCCTTCCTCCCGAGTGGAGGAGTCCCACCGCGAGCCGCCGCCGGCCGAGTCCGAGGCGGACTCCGCCTCCCCCGCTGCCTTGCCCCCTTCCCAAGCCGACCGCCCCCCTCGTCTTTAAATACCCCCGCCCCGGCCCCCTTTTCACCCCAAGCCACCGCCGCCCCCAAGTTGCAGCAACCGCAGCACCCCGCCGCCGCCGTGCCTGCCACCCGCTGCAACTGCAGCCGCCGCCACCCGCGTCGCCGTCGCCGCTCCACATCGCCGCCGCACGCCGCCCGCATCGCCGTCTCGCCGGATCCTCCTGTCGTTGCCGCTGGCGACTTTCCCCGGTTAACCGGTAAAAACCACCCCGTTTTTTTTGGTTTTTGTTTTAGATTGGTTTTATTTTAGGGTTAGGGTTTTCTCGGTTTTCTTCGGATTTATTTAGCGAACGTTCATCCGAACGCCTCTGTTCGTGAATGTGTTCTTTCGTTTGTCTCTGATAATGAACATTCATTCGTTAGTCTTTCATTTTTATTTTATTTTCTGGCCAGGGACCTATCCGCAATTATTTTATCGCTGATTAGCCCCTGATCTTCAAACGCTCACAACTTTTTAACTGTTTGTCCACATCCAGTGAAACCAACGCCAAAATCTTCGTCTCGAACCTATCTTTCCAGTTAACGAACTTGAACATGGTTTTGAGAAATTAAAATTTGGTTGTAAGAAGATTTGAATTTGAACTTCTTTTGACCACGGTTTGAGTTTCGTAGCTCCGATTCGATTGATTCTTTTTGCATATCGAAACTCTTCACTTGTACTTTCCATTTGGATCTTTTCATTCGAGTTTTACCCATGCATCTATTGCTTGAGTGCTTATGTATGTTATTGTTTGTTTGCGATAGAGTTTTTGGAGTGCGAAGCGTGCTACTACGAGTCACTAGAGTTTTCAGATCGTCACCAAGGCAAGTAACACTTTGATCATACTTTTCATACCCAGTTTTTATGCATAAGTTTTAATCCTCAAAATTGCATGTATAGGATCTGTTTAACTTGTGGGTATTTGGGAAGTAGTAATGAGGTAGTACCTATTGTTGGGGAACGTAGTAATTTCAAAAAAATTCCTACACACACGCAAGATTATGGTGATGCATAGCAACGAGAGGGGAGAGTGTGATCTACGTACCCTTGTAGATCGACAACGGAAGCGTTAGCACAATGTGGTTGATGTAGTCGTACGTCTTCACGGTCCGACCGATCCAAGCACCGTTACTCCGGCACCTCCGAGTTCTTGGCACACGTTCAGATCGATGACGATCCCCGGGCTCCGATCCAGCAAAGCTTCGGGGATGAGTTCCGTCAGCACGACGGCGTGGTGATGATCTTGATGTTCAACCGTCACAGGGCTTTGCCTAAGCACTGCTACAATATGACCGAGGTGTAATATCATGGAGGGGGGCACCGCACACGGCTAAGGAACGATCACGAAGATCAACTTGTGTGTCCTAGGGTGCCCCCCTGCCCCCGTATATAAAGGAGCCAAGGGGAGGGGGCGGCCGGCCAAGGAGGGGCGCGCCAGGGGGGAGTCCTACTCCCACTGGGAGTAGGACTCCCTTCTTTCCTAGTTGGGTAAGGAGAAGGGGAAAGAGGAGGAAGAGGGAAAGGAAAGGGGGGGGCGCCGCCCCCCTTCCCTTGTCCTATTCGGACTAGGAAGGGGAGGGGGGCGCGGCCACCTCTTGCCTCCTTTCCTCTTCTCCCTTAAGGCCCATGTAGGCCCAATAACCCCCCGGGGGGTTCCGGTAACCCGCCCGGTACTCCGGTAAAATCCCGATTTCACCCGGAACGATTCCGATATCCAAATATAGGCTTCCAATATATCGATCTTTATGTCTTGACCATTTCGACACTCCTCGTCATGTCCATGATCACATCCGGGACTCTAAACAAACTTCGGTACATCAAAATGTATAAACTCATAATGAAACTGTCATCGTAACGTTAAGCGTGCCGACCCTACGGTTCGAGAACAATGTAGACATGACCGAGACACGTCTCCGGTCAGTAACCAATAGCGGGACCTGGATGCCCATATTGGCTCCTACATATTCTATGAAGATCTTTATCGGTCAGACCGCATAACAACATACGTTGTTCCCTTTGTCATCGGTATGTTACTTGCCCGAGATTCGATCGTCGGTATCTCAATACCTAGTTCAATCTCGTTACCTGCAAGTCTCTTTACTCGTTCCGTAATACATCATTTCGCAACTAACTCATTAGTTGCAATGCTTGCAAGGCTTATGTGATGTGCATTACCGAGAGGGCCCAGAGATACCTCTCCGACAATCGGAGTGACAAATCCTAATCTCAAAATACGCCAACCCAACATGTACCTTTGGAGACACCTGTAGAGCACCTTTATAATCACCCATTTACGTTGTGACGTTTGGTAGCACACAAAGTGTTCCTCCGGCAAACGGGAGTTGCATAATCTCATAGTCATAGGAACATGTATAAGTCATGAAGAAAGCAATAGCAACATACTAAACGATCGGGTGCTAAGCTAATGGAATGGGTCATGTCAATCAGATCATTCACCTAATGATGTGATTCCGTTAATCAAATAACAACTCTTTGTTCATGGTTAGGAAACATAACCATCTTTGATTAACGAGCTAGTCAAGTAGAGGCATACTAGTGACACTCCGTTTGTCTATGTATTCACACATGTATTATGTTTCCGGTTAATACAATTCTAGCATGAATAATAAACATTTATCATGATATAAGGAAATAAATAATAACTTTATTATTGCCTCTAGGGCATATTTCCTTCACCTATTTCCTTTATTTTCAAACCATGGGAGTTACTTCTACGTTATGCTTATATTGCTATGCTATGCTCGTAGACGTGGTTTGGTTTGAGTGATCCATGACAGATGTGAGAGTTTTAATTAATGGTTAAACTTAAGGTGGCTACTTTAATACACATCTGGGTGAATTGGTTGAGGCACCCTGGAGCACCCAGTGGTTGTCTGGGCACCTGGAGCAATCCAGTGTTGTCCTAGGATATCCCAGAGTACCCGTGTGATCATCCTACGGTTTTCCACCCAGGCTCTAAGGGATCATAAGATTATTCATGCTGGAAACTTCCGTGTGCAGCCACAAGCCATTATGGGATCTGGCATAGTTGAGTAAGTTGTGTGACCTATTTCAGTGGTATGCTAGCAGATGTAGGGGATGTAGGTGGTGCTGTCTACCCAGAGTAAACAGTTAATGCTTTTGAAAGACTGTCTCAGTCATCCGTTTTTCAAACACCATTTAGTGCGAGAAATCCAATGGAGGAGATTGAGTCTTGTGGGGAAAAGTGCACAAACCTCTATAAAGTGTATAAACTAATCATGGTTAGCCGTGTCCCCGGTTATGGACATCTTGAGTATCTGGTACTTGAATTATTGAGTTGATCTCATCACTCTATTAATTAATTTATTGGGTTGATGATTATTTTAATTTGGGATTGAGTTGGAGGAACCTTGTCAATATTTTTTCAGCAAACTTTGTAGTTAAATAAAATTTATTCCTTTGTTTTTGGGAAAAATTAGCTTTTTGTAAAAATAACCATAGAGCCTCCACCAGCCAAATATGCATATAGTTATAGCTGCTACATGTTCAATGCTCTATAGTGTTATTTTGCCAGCATATTCCATGTGCTGACCCGTTTCGGGCTGCAATGTATTATGTTGCAGACTTTTCAGGAGAAGAGTAAGGTGCGCTAGGTCGTTGTCGTGCACTCAGCTATGCTGTTGGAGTTGATGGAATCGCTTTATCTTCCAAGCCTTCCGTTGTTATCTTCATTAGATGGCCTGCAGCCTATTATTGTAATAAGTTCTCTTTTTAGATGTTCGATGTTTTAAGTGTGTGATTGCACTCTGTTATAAATCCTTCAAGGACTGTGTGTGTCAGCATTACCGATCCATGGATGACACTTATGCACAGAGATTTGACCGTTTGAGGTCGGATCACTACACACATGAACTCGGTGAGACCGATTTCTGTAATAGGCAAACAGAGAGTTGGTCAGGCAAACTCGGTGGGACCGATCGCTCATTTCGGTGAGAACGAAACGTTATGAAATGGAAATAGAGAGTTTGGATTACGAACTCGGTGGGATCGATTGCTCATCTTGGTTAGACCAAAACGTTACGAAGGGAAACAGAGAGTTTGCAATCCCATCTCGGTGAGACCAAGATCCCTATCGGTGAGACCGAACTGATTAGGGTTTCTGCCTATGGCTATGTCAAATGAACTCGGTGGAGGCGGATAGATCAAATTGGTAGGGCTGAGTTTGACTTTTGGTTTGGGACATATGTGGATATGAGAAAGTGGTTGAGGGCTTTTGGAGCATATCACCAAGCATTTTGAGCAAGCAAGCCATTAAGCAACACCTCATCCCCTTTTAATAGTTTTGGCTTTTCCTATGGACTCAATGTGATCTTGGATGACTAAAACAAAAATGTAGAGTCTTGAGCTTGAGCCAATATGTATCCTTAGCATTTTGAGGGGTCCATATCTCTAGTCCATGCCATGCCAATCATTGAACTTTCTGAAATGATCATCTTGAAAGAGTGTTAGTTCAATGAGCTATATGTTGTTAAGAATTACCGAAACCACCCAGGGATTAGTTGCACTTTCACTTATCCTTTTGCTAATTTTAGTTGTAGGCAAGTTTTAGCAATTCTACCAAGTCAAGTACACCCTACACATGCAAGTATCAGAGTTGAGCAGCGGAATGTAATGGCATTGCATATGAACGTAAAGGAGGGGTCAGAGAAATCAAACATAATGAAGACATGGTGATTTTTGTCGTGGTTCCGATAGGTGGTGTTATCGTACGTCCACATTGATGGAGACTTCAACCCACGGAGGGTAACTATTGCGTGAGTCCACGGAAGCCTCCACCCACAAAGGGTCCACGAAGAAGGAACCTTGTCTATTCCATCATGGCTTATGCCCATGAAGGACTAGCCTCACTCAGGTAGATCTTCACGAAGTAGGCGATCTCCTTGCCCTTACAAACTCCTTGGTTCATCTCCACAATCTCTTGAGGCTCCCAAATGACACATAACCAGTCTAGGAGACACCACTCTCCAAAAGGTAATAGAAGGTATTATTGATGATGAACTCCTTGCTCTTGTGCTTCAAATGATAGTATCCCCAACACTCAAACACTCTCTCACATATTTGTCTTTGGTAGAAGAGAGGATTGAATGGAAAGCAACTTGGGAAAGGCTAGAGATCAAGGTTCAAATGGTTGGATTGGAATATATTGATCTCAACACATGAGTAGGTAGTTCTCTCTCAGAAAATGAGTAATGGAAGTAGTGGTTCGCTCTGATGGAGAGAGAGAGTGGGTGATGGTGGAGGGGTATAAATAGGCAACACCAAAAATCCAACCATTACAAGTATTTGACACAACTCGATGACACCGACATGGAAATCTTGGTGAGACCAACTAGTGCAAAAGACTTGACCGTTAGGCTTTTCAGTGAGACCAAACAGAATGACTCGGTGTGACTGAAGTGCAACGGCTAGGGAAAGACCTCATTTCGGAAATTTCGATCGATTCATCTTGGTGATTCGGAAATGAAGTGACTTCATCACAGAAACTTGCTCAGGCCATCTCGGTGAGACCGAGATCCATAATTTCAGGCAACTTCTGATATCAAGCTTTCAAATACACAAAAACATGAACTTCTGATATGATTTCAGGCAACTATATGAGTTTTTAGGAGCAACTTCTGATATGATTTCATGCAACTCCACTATAATTTTCTGATATCAACTTCTGCTATGATCTTACAAAACACAAAAAACATCAACTTCTAATATGATTTCAGGCAAACCTATGAGTTTTTATGATCAACTTTACTTGAGTCCATGCTACAAAGATGTAAAATCCAAAAATGAAAAAAAATTCTTCCTTGTGAACTATAAACACACACAATGAGCTTGGTTTTCCAACCTGTGCAAAAAATTTACCACTAGCACCATACACTATTTAGGCAACAATGCACTGTATATAATAGGTAACTTAGATGTTAAAAAAGGCCAACTGACAGATACTGCTCAATAATATCTTGTGGGGGCTATTATAGTTTGTACGTACACACTAGGGTGGTTTGTATATGCACCTAAAACATATTTCAAAAAACAAACAAAGTGTAAGAACAGATGGATCCTAAGTATGTGTCGCAGGCCATAAAAATTTAGGCAACAACACCCAGAAGGATTATAGGCAAATTATGTTTTAAAAGAAAGAAACTAGCAACACATGGAGCATACCATGTCTTGCTCATCCAAACGGTTTGATTCGTTGAACCTGTTATGCAGCTCCTTCACATCGAAAACAAGTTTTTGAAGCCAAGTCTATGAAAATAGGCAGAAGGAGATGATAAAGAAACAACTTCAGTGCCAAACAAAAGAAACAAAATGAAAAGCTAATTGAATAAAAACTTTGGGTTTTATTTTCTTACCGAAGACCTAACAGGCATGATTATTTTCTTGGACCCCACTTGTCTGTTGTACATGATTGCATCAATCCCTAACTCAAAGACATGTGTCTTCATCCATCCGGCCTTCTTCATTGATTGAGCAAGCTCCTTGATTGTGAAAAAGTAGCCACGATAGTTTATGATGTGCGGCATGTAGAACAAAGAAAGGATCTGTTGAGAAAATAACAAGAAGAAAGATCATTGGATGGGAAGAAAAACATAAAAAGTGTCTATTGGAAGAAACACACACATTGCATCATCACCCCTGCAACGTCCTTGTTGTCCCTCCTCCTCCAAGCAACAGAACCATTGCGTACACTCTGTTTATTTCTGTGTTCCATGTGAAATCCTTCCTCATGTATACATTCACATATGGTGACCTTTGTCATGGTGGAGCTTGCAATATCCTCCTCTCGCGCTTCTTAGGAACAGGCTCGCCCGAGCTGCTGGCAACACCTTTGCCCGACTCCCCCTCATCACTTATTTTTGCATCTTCGGTTGGTGTACTAAATCCGACAGGTGACATGTGACCCACGCTCTGTGCTGCAACACTTTTCACTGCACCCTCAACGAATTCATCGAAATCCATGTTGCCCCAATCAATTCCCCACTCATTGTCGCTGGTGGTAGGTGTGTTTGCCACCCCCTTATCCTTTGTTGCCTTGCCCTCCTCACCTGTTATTCCTATTGGTTCATCTATCCCAATATCAAAAGGCGGAGCTGGACAATAATCATCCAAAACAACACTTCCAGACTTTGATCTTTGCAGCAATATTGGTTCTTCGCTTGAATCAAATGCTCCTTTGTTTGTTGAGAGATTAATGGCAGGTGATGTCTGTATTACAGGTATGGTGCCAACAGATTTACTCCTCGCGAGCAGTGGCGTCGAAGCTAGGCTGGCACACTTTTCGAGCAACTCGTTGATGCCCCTAATATCATCAAATGATATTTCTTTCCGCTTTGAGGAGCACGCTTGCTTGGTGGGAACTACCGGAGGCTTATCTGTTGATTCCTGTGTTGTTCCTTCAACAATTGCTTGCTCCAGCTCAGGAGTGGCTTCCTCTAGCACAATAGTTGCTTCCACACTTTGCTTGGGAGGGGCTGCTGCCTGCATACTCACTCTGCTTGCCTAAGTTTTTTGTTGAATTGCTTCCAAGGTAGCAGCAGTTGCTCTGTTTTTATTCTTTGCTGATTCAGAAGTTGCCTGATTGTTTTGCTCAGCTACTTCCATCATATGAGCAGTTTCTCTATTTTGCTTCTTTGCTGCTTTTTTCTACTA
This sequence comes from Triticum urartu, assembly GCF_003073215.2. Classification (NCBI taxonomy): domain Eukaryota; kingdom Viridiplantae; phylum Streptophyta; class Magnoliopsida; order Poales; family Poaceae; genus Triticum; species Triticum urartu. The sequence goes on along the minus strand of NC_053024.1, from coordinate 570,123,688 downwards.
AACTTTGGTTTTTGATGGTGATGTGACTTTTTGACTTGCCACTTCATCTGTCGGCCTTAGAGCTGTCGCAGCTTGCTGACTGGTTGTCATAGTTACAACACTTTGACCTGCCACAACCTCGCTTTCTTTCAGGGACATAATGGCTGCCTTTGCTGCCTTGTGGCACACTTTCTCAACCTTCCTCACAACACCCCCTCCATCTTCTCCTGCAGGCCGTGTTTCCCTATTTTTTGGACCAATACTTGGTGGTTCCAGGACATCTCCAATCATCTCAAGGCACAAATCCATCCCAGAGAATTTTTCCTCAGTTGGCATCACGAGCACATGAAAAAGATGGATATCTCGGGTCTCAGGGATGACCCGCTTCTGACCGTACTGCGACTCTCCAATTCTCACCACAACTGCAGCTGAAATAACAGGCCCGCTCTGTACCTCAAACAACTCCTTCCGCAAGTCCATCTAAACGAAGCTGCTTTGAAAAAAACTACCAGCGCTTTGGATATTTCCTTGTGTGCTCTCAACAGACATTGTTTGCTCTGGTTGTTGTTGTTCCTTGCCAGTACGCTTGAGTTTCTCCATGGTCTTATTTAGCGGCACCTCATCGTCATCACTGCCCCCGTGCCACCCCGGATTTCATGCACCTCCCTCGTCATGATAGCCGCTGCCACTAGGCTGGTCGGTGCTAGCGTTGCCGCACGTGTCGCCATCATCCTTATCTTCATCCCCCTTCTTCCCTCCCCACCATCTTCCTCCACCTCAACACCTTCATCCTCTCTATCTTCCTCCTCCTCTTTTTTCTCTTCTTCATTATTTTCATCGTCCTCTTTCTCCTCTGCTTTCCCCTCTTTCTTTTCTACTTAATTCCCTTTTTCATTGCCCTCCCACATTTCTCTTCTTGTCTTTGTTCTCTTCATCCTCCTCTTCCTCTTCATCCTCCTCATCCTTGTGATGCTCTTCCTCTTCATCATCCTCCTCATCATCCCCTTCATCCTCTTCACCACCATGTTAACCAACAACAGACCGCTGCGAGTTGTCAACGTCCATGCACTGTGAATCATGATCACCAGTTTCTGTTGCTAGTGGTGGGCTGCTGTATGAGGGAACATCATCATCATAGTCATCGTCATCATCATAATCATCATTGTTTCCCCCTCCTCATCCGAACTCTCCTCTTCGGGACTGTCCTCATCTTTCCCTTCATCCTCCTCCTCCTCCTCCTCTTCTTCGTCTTCTTCTTCTTCTAAAGATTCAAATTCTTCCTCATCTGATTCCTCCTCCTCGTCATCGGACGCTAAAAGTGTCTCCCCACACCGAGTGCTCCTGCCCCTTCTTTTCTTCTTCTTTGCAACCTTCTGCTGTTCTGGACGTGCCGCTGCCCTTATCTTCCTTTCCCCGCTCACTGATTTACGTGCTCTTGCGACCCTTGAAACACTTGTGGCTGCCGGTTCATCCTCCTCCTCGTCCAACTTGCCCACACCTTGAACAAACCTTCCCATTTGGATTGATATTTCAGAGCACATATCATGCACCAGCAATGACATCCTCCTTTGTTTCTGGAAACACAAAAATGCAAACTGAATGAGGAGACTATATAACACAATGATGAACAAAAAAAGAGGCAGTGCATTTCTTAGAAATGAACAAAAAGAGGGAAGCAAATACATTGGGGTTGTAATTTCGAGGAAGCCTCGCAGCGACAAACTTCTGGATGTAATCCATGCTACCAAAAAGACTATCTTCTGCGCACCTCGAGAACTCGGCTTTGAGTTGTTTTTTTAAATGCACATGATAAACATAGTTAGCAAGATGAAAAAGGTGAAAAAGGGATGGCTGAGCAACTGCCTCCCTAACTTAGGGCAACACCAGCACTATTGATAGTCAACTGCAATTATGGACATCACAGAAACTACAGCAGCTACAAAAACCCGATACATGAGCAACTACAAAATCTAAATTATTGGCAACTGTAACTTAAAAAACTCATGTAAATGGACATGTAAAATATGACCACTTGGAAAAAATGAGGATGATTACCATGCAAATTTTCATGCAGAAAACTTACATTTATTAGCTAAAATGCAACTAGCTACCTAAAATTAGGCAACAACATCCCTATAGGTGGGCAACTACATAAAAAAAATCATGCAACTACAAAATTTTATGCAGGAAGTAAAATAAAACTTACTCGTAACTTTCCATAAACACCCTTCCTAATCCTGTCGTTCTTAATGACTGCCTTGATCAGACCCTCATTCCATGCTTTGACCCTTGGAAGAACAATTGGCGTGCTCTCACTAGTGCAGAACCGGGCAATAGCACCGGTTCGTAAGGCCCTTTAGTGTCGGTTCGGTAACCGGCACTAAATTGTGGGCACTAAAGCCCCCCCCCCCTTTAGTACCGGTTCAGCACGAACCGGTGCTAATGGGCAACCATGTGGCACGAGCCAGCTCCGTGGGCGCGTAGGACATTAGTACCGGTTGGTAACACCAACCGGTACTAAATGTTTGGGTGTGTTTTGGTTTTATTTTTTATTTTTACTTTAATTTTGTGTTTTCAATTTAATTTAGTGATTGTTTTACATTATAATGAGTTGTTAAATCATTAGGTGAATGTACCGTAGATTAGTTTGACTGGATGCGTGGATCCTAGCTAAGTCATCAAGTATATGTCATATCCATATTATATATACTTGATCACCTACTTAAGTGATCGAGGTAATATGGATATGGCATATACTTGATCACTTAGCTAGAATCCATCTAGTTGAAACTAATATGCAGTTTCTTTCATAAATGATATAATAACTCATCATCGTCATCATATTAATATAAAAACTCTTGCATCATATATATCATCACCAACGGTTTTCATAGCAAAGATATCATCGAGTTCAACATGGTAATGATATTATAAGCGTCCATAACACCACAAAAGCAAATCACTCTTTGAGATTAAGTTCAGGATGAAGAACACAGACATGAGAGGACAAGTACTAAGAGCATGAACTAGCTAATTAATCACTCCTGCTGCTCTCTCTCAGGTAAAATAGCATAGAACATGTATAGCTTTGCTGATTCATCATATTGGAGCATGCAGATGAACCTGTCTCCTAATCGTGGGTTGCGCTTCTGATTGCTGCCCCCTAGTACTTCTCTGTGATCGTTCACAATTTTGCTCCAGTCTTTTACTATTAAGCATTCCTCGCTATTAGAAATCATGGATGCACTAAAGTGCATTGTAGGATATCTTGGCCGTAAGCTAACAATATTCATGGTACCTTTAGTCTCGATCCAATCAGGCACAACATTCATCGGGAGTCCCTGTTGAAGAACATCGTATAGTAACATACTTAGCAATGAAGTTTAGCTTAAAAAATAATGTATGCAATAGATGCTCTGAGGAGAAATAGTAGAAATCTTACAATCTTTTCTAAACATATGTGACCGTAGTTCAGTACGAACACTATTGGTCGCACGTTTTGAGTACTAACATTTCTAAGTGCAGGAAAGAAATTTGTCTTGACAGCAACAAGATCCTCAAGCCATGAAACATAATGACTTGTCTACTCGCAATTTAGTTTAGCCCCGAGATAGTGGACGGTCCTGTCTACCAAGCGCCGGACATGTTTGCTTGATTGGAAGTAAGCTGTCAATATAAATTGAGATCTATTAATTATTCAACTGGTTCAAATAATCTCATATCGAAGACATAAATATGGTTGAGAAACTCACATAATGGTAGAACTGGAGGCGTCTGCACATCGACCCAGATGTCTCTATTACCTTCAATATCATCTTCCGGACGAATATCAAAGGTGATAACCATATCAGGCTCAAATGCATAAGTCTTGCATAGTGCTTGCCAAGTTTTGCATTCAAAATAGGTGTATGTGTCTGCATTGTATAATTTGATGTTGAAGGTATAACCATGCTCGGTCTTCAAGTAAACTCTTTTTACCTCCATAGTTTCGTTAGGACTGAAACCTATCTTATCCAAGACAAAAGTTCTTGCATGGCAGGGGATACGCTAGTAGAATAGTGAAAAATTAAAATTAAAAGTTGAAGCAAATGAAGCATAAGTCATGCTTAATTACGAAAAAAGACTTGTCGTTGTGACTTACTGTATCCACTTCGAAGATCTCATCCAGCTTGATGCTGAAGCGTCTATCATCAACTAGAAAATTTCTGTCGCACAGGCCGCGCTGGTCTTCGTAGTATTCGCACATAATGAAATCGTGTTCGTCGTCAGACGACATTCCTATGTTCATAGGTGAAACATTAAACACTTATTAGTTCTATTAATTCAACTAATTCTGTTAATTCAACTAGTTCAACTAATTAATTGAACTAATTCAACTAAGCACTTACGAAAAATATACCTAATTAATTGAACTAATTCAACTAACTAGTTCAACTAATTAATTCAACTAAACTAGTTCTATTAATTTTCTTACTAAAAATAAGGTAGCTAGTTCTATATAATAAAATGTTAATTAGATAATTAAATCTCATATAACTAAATTAAATATATATATCTAACATATAATTTATATCTAATTCATCTAACATTTGACATTAATATCTAACATATGTTCATATATAGGTGAAACATTAAACACTTACTAGTTCTATTAATTCAACTAAATAAACTAGTTCTATTAATTCAACTAAGCATTTACTAAAAATAAACTAGTTATATTAATTTCTTACTAAAATAAAGTAGGTAGTTCTATATAGTAATATTTTGATTAGATCATCAAATCTCATATACCTAAATTTTCTTACTAAAAATAAACTTGTTCTATTAATTTTCATACTAAAAATAAACTAGTTATATTAATTCAACTAGTTCAAATCTCATATATATATCTAATTAATATCTAGCTATACTAATTCAACTAGTTCAACTTGTTCTAATTCATGTAAAATTGACATTAATATTTAACATTTTTTCCATATAATTCATCTAACATTAACATTCTAACATTATTATCTACGTAATTTATCTAACATTAATCTAAACAATAGAAAATAGAAAATAAGTAAAAACAATGTGTGTGTGTGTGTCTGTGTGTGTGTGTATGAGCGGGGGGCGGCGGCGTACGGGCGGCGGTGGGCGATGCGACGGGGACGGGCGGCGGGCGAGGCGGTGGCGACGGGCGGCGGGGGCGATGGCGTCGACGGCGACGACGGGCAGCGGGGGCGGCGAGGGCGGCGCGCGATGGGCGACGGGCGCAGCGAAGAAGTTGGATTGAGAAGAAGTGGTGGTCGATGAAACTGATTTTTTCGTAAGTGCCATATATATAGAAGGGGTCTTTGGTATCGGTTAGAGCCAACAACCGGTACTAAAGACCAATTTTAGCCAGGCCAAGGGGCGGGAAAAGGCCCCTTTAGTACCTGTTCGTGCAACGAATCGGTACTAAAGGCCCAATCATTAGTACCGGTTGGAGGCACCAACCGGTACTAATGGTTGTGCGCTGCCACGGGCGGTGCACAATGTTTAGTCCCACCTCGCCGAGCGAAGGGCAGCCGCACTGGTTTATAAACCCAGCCGCGGCTGCTCTTTCGAGCTTCTCTATATATCTGTCTTCTGGGCCTAACTAGGGCGCGCTGCCCTGTGAGTCTGCTGGCCCTTCTGGGCCTGCATTTGCACACCGTAGGTCTGGCAGGCCCACTGGGCAGCGCCGCAACAGATTTTTTATATAGTTTTTTCTTTTCTGCATTATTTATTTTCTTCTATTTATTTTTGAGTAATTTTTTATATAGTTTTTTTCTTTTCTGCATTATTTATTTTCTTCTATTTATTTTGAGTAATTTTTTATATAGTTTTATTCTTTTCTGCTTTATTTATTTTCTTCTATTTATTTCTGAGTAGTTTTTTTGTGACGCTCTCTACTCTGATACTCTGAAATGATAATACCATTGCAAGTTTCAACATTTTCAGAATTCATTTTGTAGTGATTTTCAATTTCACGGTCATTTAGCTCTCTAAACAATTAGGTAAATGACCGAAAAACAACAAATGATGTCAGAACATGTTGGAAATTGATGACGTCGCTTTGAATGCTGCATACTGAACACAAAAGAAGTCCGGAGTTCAAATAAGTTTAAAAAACATTG
>NC_053024.1:570099464-570116569 GCF_003073215.2 Triticum urartu | reverse complement strand
CCATACGGTGCATCAGTCCGGGCACCGCAACCGCGTCGTGGTGGATGTCATCGGTTCGTCCCAGGATGGATCCATCATCGACCTGATGTCCACCAGCACCCAACGGGTTTCGGGCTCCGACGAGAAAGAATAGGGCATGAGAGACGACGGCGCCCTGAGTCCCGTGAGCCGGCTCGTGTCCCATGCCCTACTCTACCTTGCCGGCGGCCGGAATAATACTCTGAGGGGCGCAGCTGACCGCCGAACATGCCCAAGAAGGAGCCGGACGAGTGGGGAGCGAAACCGGACGAAGCTCCGCTCAAAGATCGCTACGTTGCATCTAACAATATGAATTTGATGTGGAATGCATTTTTGGAGGCATGACCGGTCACTATCCGCGAACTCACCCGGGCGCGCGTCCGCGGGCGTTTGAGGGATCGGATTTGCCAAGTCCGGTTGTAGATGCTGTTAGAGATTTAATACGAACTACATATATTAGAATCAATATTAATCATTGTGCGCTTAGACATATTTTAGAGTGTAGATTCAATCATTATTTTCCATATATAATTTATATTAAAATCTCTAAAAGGACTAATATTTAAAAACAAAGGGATTATATATCACTTTGATGAATCAGATTCTAGGGTGCCCTGCGACGTTGTCAAATATTAGTTAGGCGCATAAACAAACATGAGGTCAAGACTAATTATGCACAGTTCTTCCGCATCAAATTAATATTGATAGGAAGTAAGAAAGATAATAGTAATAATACTAGGAAATAAGAAAACGCAAAGTCTGAACGTTTTTCCACCATGGTTAACCCCTGCGTTGCTAAGTGGGCAGCTTTGGCCTTTGATCGCTGGTGTCCCTCCGATCATGAATGCATGGCAGATGCAAGCCCACATGTTACACGGTGACTGCCAAGAGGCAAGTCACCTGATCTTGGTCCGAGGCAGACACAAGTACGCAAAGATGTCGATGGACAAGAGGAAACGAACGTGGACGAGAAAAGTGGATCAGGATGGGAACGCTTAACGGCACGGCCAGGTGCGGGTGTGATCGATTTTGTATAGCACTGTGACCGATTACATGGTTTGGGATTCCAGCCCGACTCAAAATCGAACACACGTATTGAAGGTCCCCTAACCCCAAACCACAATACTCTACCTTGCGTAATAAAAAAGCGTAACGGTTTTGGATAGCGCCGTAATAAAAAAAGGTTTTGGATAGCGCTGTAATAAAAAAAACGGCGGTCAAACACAATACTCAATCTTGCGTAACACAAATAAATAAACCCACAGAGCTCAAACACGCTTCAGTGCACAATGCAAATCGGTTCACAGATTGAAGTTCTATACAAGGTTCCATGGGAACATGTACACAATAGAATGTCCTGTATGGCCAAAATTAAGTTCAATTATTGCAAAGACTGAAGGATGCGGAGATTTCTGACTATGTAAATGAAGGAACTAGGACTGGCGAATGCAAGGGCTCGCCACATCCAACACGACTTGGAAACAACAGATCACCCAGCCACATGCTACATGCAAGTCGATGTTATTGCACAGCTGGCTGTAAATTCGGAGACCAGTACTGAATTGCATCGACCAAGCATCAGAGGATTGTGCATCTGCTTCTTTGTTCTGCGGGAGATATCGTGGCCTGTTGAAACCTGTTTGGATCAAAGGAATCCACCCCATACTGCCACAACACAAGGGAGTTAAAAATAAAAGCATTTGCGCTGATTGGACGGTAGTAGTAATAAGGATCAGCAGTGTTATACCTTGTCTCTCATTCTTTGGCTCCATGCATCGTTCCTGATTGGACGGTAGTCAAGATTGGGCACCCTGGGATCGGTAGCAGTTTGCTTATTCACCAATGGCTGACGGACTCCGGACCTCGGGCCAATGTACTCATCATCACTGTCATAATCATCTTGATTGCCTGACTGCACTATGAGGGCTACAGTGAACAACAGTGCCTGCAAAGATGGTGTTAGTGAGGAACCATGGGATGCTTTAGCCTATTGTTACTGATCTAGGGCATCAAATCTGATTCCAGGATTTCAGTTTTTCTGGTAGTTTTTATGTCAAAGATATGGGAGCAACTTAAGTATGGCATGATGAGAGATGTGCACATTGAGTAAAAAAGATAACAGCTGCCACTTCTTTCACGAAAATGCATACACAGGGCTGCACATGCTAGTATGGAATATATAGTGTGAAAAATTAACAAGTCATCAGTAAGACCTGTCATTTTACAGATTACAACATATTCTGTTGATTTTGCTGTCTAAGCTAGCAAGCCTTGATATCATCTAGTACAGCTAGAACCATGACATTTTTTTTGTTGGGGTTTGTGATGATATCCTTTGCAGGTAAGCTGCACAAAACATATTAAGAAACTGAGACTTAATGTGGAAAATCAGATGCTGTAGTTTTTTGTCAGATGCATAGGATCTGGATAATAAAGCAACAGAGTCAGAGATAGGATTGTTATCTAAACAACAGTATTACCATATCACAAATTTATCTCTGCATAAGCTTAGGAATGTGTGACACAACATTACAAGCATATAAACAGAAGCATGGAGCGAGTTTCTGATCCCCTGACTGTTAAAATAACAGTTGATCTTTAATTAGACCAGATTTAGAAGTGTCACAATAACAAGTTACTTTATTGGAACAGATAATAAATCTAGGTTGTTCCACAGATGCTTCATCAAATTACACCGAAGGAAATTGTTCCGCTTTTACCTCAAACACAACAGCTCCAAGTGCGACCCATTTTGCGGTTCTCCAATTTTCTTTCAGGAAACTGTAGATCATGTCGAAGTTACCAGTTTTATCAACTGGAATTACCTGCACAATAAAAATGAATAAACTCGAAGTTCCCAGAGAAACAATCATGAAAAACAAACAAGAGATGAGGCCTACTAACATCTTTCCAGCTATGGTCGAAGAAAATGAAGCATCCTGCAGCAAGCTCTACTAGTATGAACAAAATGATGAGGAATGAATACTTTTCTGAATGTCAAGGAAATCATAACATGCAGATTTGTTACCAATAGCATCCTAAATCAATCACACAATGTAAAGCAAAACATTTACATAAGACTGCATGTAATTTGTTTCTGAACTAATCATACTATGAATATCCAATAAAATTTTGTCTCATTACTTAATCAGAAATAATATCCCACATCATATTACATGTTGATCTCCATGAGAACAAGAATTTATATAGATGTTTTTTTAATGATTGATACCTTGTTACACAGTGATCCATTGTATTATTGTTTCGTGATGGATTATATACTTATATTATTAACATTTCGCCTGTGCAGTCGTAGGCGAAGTTCCGTCATCCTCCCGGGGTCCCGAGACTCCGACCTTGGAGATTATTAGTTTCTGCAGTTGCAGCCTCTGAGTGGGTCGGTTAGCTAGACAAGAGACAAGACTTTATATTAGAATGTTTTTTTCATCGTAACCGCGCTAAAAAAATTGAGTGCATTTTGGTTATAGGGGGGAAGAAGGCCATGAATTAACTTGAAACCTACCATGGATTCTCGTGGAGTATAAGAATGCAAGGATGTTCGAATCTTTCTCTCATAATAAAAAGGTCTCATGCTAATCGAGAAAGAGACCTCAACGGGAGGTGGAATGAGAAGGTTACGGACGAGTACAAGCAAATGTAAAACACTTGAAGTGCTGCGGCGAGATAGGGGCTACGGCGTTGCTGAAAGACGTTGATTATCTTGCCTGTCATTTTGTTGAACTATTCAACAATATACCATGGATTTATGTGTAACTAAGGTAATCAATCATTAAAAAAACATCTATATAAATTCTTGTTCTCATGGAGATCAACATGTAATATGATGTGGGATATTATTTCTGATTAAGTAATGAGACAAAATTTTATTGGATATTCATAGTATGATTAGTTCAGAAACAAATTACATGCAGTCTTATGTAAATGTTTTGCTTTACATTGTGTGATTGATTTAGGATGCTATTGGTAACAAATCTGCATGTTATGATTTCCTTGACATTCAGAAAAGTATTCATTCCTCATCATTTTGTTCATACTAGTAGAGCTTGCTGCAGGATGCTTCATTTTCTTCGACCATAGCTGGAAAGATGTTAGTAGGCCTCATCTCTTGTTTGTTTTTCATGATTGTTTCTCTGGGAACTTCGAGTTTATTCATTTTTATTGTGCAGGTAATTCCAGTTGATAAAACTGGTAACTTCGACATGATCTACAGTTTCCTGAAAGAAAATTGGAGAACCGCAAAATGGGTCGCACTTGGAGCTGTTGTGTTTGAGGTAAAAGCGGAACAATTTCCTTCGGTGTAATTTGATGAAGCATCTGTGGAACAACCTAGATTTATTATCTGTTCCAATAAAGTAACTTGTTATTGTGACACTTCTAAATCTGGTCTAATTAAAGATCAACTGTTATTTTAACAGTCAGGGGATCAGAAACTCGCTCCATGCTTCTGTTTATATGCTTGTAATGTTGTGTCACACATTCCTAAGCTTATGCAGAGATAAATTTGTGATATGGTAATACTGTTGTTTAGATAACAATCCTATCTCTGACTCTGTTGCTTTATTATCCAGATCCTATGCATCTGACAAAAAACTACAGCATCTGATTTTCCACATTAAGTCTCAGTTTCTTAATATGTTTTGTGCAGCTTACCTGCAAAGGATATCATCACAAACCCCAACAAAAAAAATGTCATGGTTCTAGCTGTACTAGATGATATCAAGGCTTGCTAGCTTAGACAGCAAAATCAACAGAATATGTTGTAATCTGTAAAATGACAGGTCTTACTGATGACTTGTTAATTTTTCACACTATATATTCCATACTAGCATGTGCAGCCCTGTGTATGCATTTTCGTGAAAGAAGTGGCAGCTGTTATCTTTTTTACTCAATGTGCACATCTCTCATCATGCCATACTTAAGTTGCTCCCATATCTTTGACATAAAAACTACCAGAAAAACTGAAATCCTGGAATCAGATTTGATGCCCTAGATCAGTAACAATAGGCTAAAGCATCCCATGGTTCCTCACTAACACCATCTTTGCAGGCACTGTTGTTCACTGTAGCCCTCATAGTGCAGTCAGGCAATCAAGATGATTATGACAGTGATGATGAGTACATTGGCCCGAGGTCCGGAGTCCGTCAGCCATTGGTGAATAAGCAAACTGCTACCGATCCCAGGGTGCCCAATCTTGACTACCGTCCAATCAGGAACGATGCATGGAGCCAAAGAATGAGAGACAAGGTATAACACTGCTGATCCTTATTACTACTACCGTCCAATCAGCGCAAATGCTTTTATTTTTAACTCCCTTGTGTTGTGGCAGTATGGGGTGGATTCCTTTGATCCAAACAGGTTTCAACAGGCCACGATATCTCCCGCAGAACAAAGAAGCAGATGCACAATCCTCTGATGCTTGGTCGATGCAATTCAGTACTGGTCTCCGAATTTACAGCCAGCTGTGCAATAACATCGACTTGCATGTAGCATGTGGCTGGGTGATCTGTTGTTTCCAAGTCGTGTTGGATGTGGCGAGCCCTTGCATTCGCCAGTCCTAGTTCCTTCATTTACATAGTCAGAAATCTCCGCATCCTTCAGTCTTTGCAATAATTGAACTTAATTTTGGCCATACAGGACATTCTATTGTGTACATGTTCCCATGGAACCTTGTATAGAACTTCAATCTGTGAACCGATTTGCATTGTGCACTGAAGCGTGTTTGAGCTCTGTGGGTTTATTTATTTGTGTTACGCAAGATTGAGTATTGTGTTTGACCGCCGTTTTTTTTATTACAGCGCTATCCAAAACCTTTTTTTATTACGGCGCTATCCAAAACCGTTACGCTTTTTTATTACGCAAGGTAGAGTATTGTGGTTTGGGGTTAGGGGACCTTCAATACGTGTGTTCGATTTTGAGTCGGGCTGGAATCCCAAACCATGTAATCGGTCACAGTGCTATACAAAATCGATCACACCCGCACCTGGCCGTGCCGTTAAGCGTTCCCATCCTGATCCACTTTTCTCGTCCACGTTCGTTTCCTCTTGTCCATCGACATCTTTGCGTACTTGTGTCTGCCTCGGACCAAGATCAGGTGACTTGCCTCTTGGCAGTCACCGTGTAACATGTGGGCTTGCATCTGCCATGCATTCATGATCGGAGGGACACCAGCGATCAAAGGCCAAAGCTGCCCACTTAGCAACGCAGGGGTTAACCATGGTGGAAAAACGTTCAGACTTTGCGTTTTCTTATTTCCTAGTATTATTACTATTATCTTTCTTACTTCCTATCAATATTAATTTGATGCGGAAGAACTGTGCATAATTAGTCTTGACCTCATGTTTGTTTATGCGCCTAACTAATATTTGACAACGTCGCAGGGCACCCTAGAATCTGATTCATCAAAGTGATATATAATCCCTTTGTTTTTAAATATTAGTCCTTTTAGAGATTTTAATATAAATTATATATGGAAAATAATGATTGAATCTACACTCTAAAATATGTCTAAGCGCACAATGATTAATATTGATTCTAATATATGTAGTTCGTATTAAATCTCTAACAGCATCTACAACCGGACTTGGCAAATCCGATCCCTCAAACGCCCGCGGACGCGCGCCCGGGTGAGTTCGCGGATAGTGACCGGTCATGCCTCCAAAAATGCATTCCACATCAAATTCATATTGTTAGATGCAACGTAGCGATCTTTGAGCGGAGCTTCGTCCGGTTTCGCTCCCCACTCGTCCGGCTCCTTCTTGGGCATGTTCGGCGGTCAGCTGCGCCCCTCAGAGTATTATTCCGGCCGCCGGCAAGGTAGAGTAGGGCATGGGACACGAGCCGGCTCACGGGACTCAGGGCGCCGTCGTCTCTCATGCCCTATTCTTTCTCGTCGGAGCCCGAAACCCGTTGGGTGCTGGTGGACATCAGGTCGATGATGGATCCATCCTGGGACGAACCGATGACATCCACCACGACGCGGTTGCGGTGCCCGGACTGATGCACCGTATGGCACGATGTAGAATGCGACTTCACCTTGCCGACGTCCACCGCGGCGAGCGTTGTCGTTGCGTCTCGCGCCCGCTGCCGCGCACGGCGGACACGACGCATCATGTTTGCGTCGGACAACGCCCACGGTGCGTCCATGGCCTCGGCACGCCAACGGAGGGGGTGCGGGTCCGCCACCGCGTTCGGACGACAGACGGGGCGCACCGTCTCCGGTGAGGCAGGCGGTCCCCCCCCCCCCCCGGTCGGGCCCCCCCCCCCCCCCCCCCCCCCCGTCTCCTGATTGTAATTCCCTGGGATCTCGATCTAGAATTTGGCGGAGGAGAGAAGGGAGCAGGTGAGGAGCGAGGCGAGGGGAGAGTTTTACTTCAGATATTTTCCTTCCTGCCTAATCGATCAGGTCTGGGTACAATATGTAGCTGGCATCCTAGGCCAGCCACTCTCGACACACGCACGCTACAAGGCCCACGGCCTAGCTCGCCACGCAGGGCGTTTGCAGGTTCAGATCAAGTGCAACTCTGAACCTGCATTTGTTCCGTCCGCTGCATATGTTGACCACTGTCATATGCAAGGGCGTCATGAGTCTGCTGCCTCGCCCGGCGGGCGCGGCGCGCCATATTTGCATGCTTATCAGTTCCATCTCAAAGTTAATTTCAGGACATTTCAAAACTTCATTAGTGATTAACACAATGTTGCAAAAATATCTAGTTTTGGGATGACAAGCAATGAAATAATTATATAAGTCGCCCATTGAGATATATATGAGTTATTACAATGTAAGAAAAACAATTCTCAGACTATAAATTTATTTTAAAAAAATTAAAATAAAATATAGAACATAAACGGGTCTGCATAAAATAAATCTAGACAGAACAATTTACATATTTATTTTATTTCAGAATATTTTCTCACGTACAACAAATGTTTTCTCATGCAAACTCTGTATCATTCTTCCACCATGGTCAACCAGTGCGTTGCTAAGTGGGCAGGCATTCCCCGTCAAAAAAAAGTGGGCAGGCCTTCGGTCGCTGGTGTCCCTCCGATCATGAATGCGTGGCAGATGTGAGCCCGCATGTTACACGGTGACTGCCAAGAGGCAAGTCACCTGATCTTGGTCCGTCTGCCTCACATGCCGCCACAACAGCGCCGCTGCCGTAGCATCATGGCCGTCACCCACCGCCACAATCGTTTCGGTTGCTGCTGTGCTGCCGGCGCTACCGTCGTTGCCACAACTAATCTACCCTCAAACCACACCGAACGTCAGGTCTTGGTCCATGTTGACCTCTCCGTGGAGCAGCCGAGCAAGAGAATCACTGTAACGTCCTCGATGCGGCTATATCTCCTACGTGTCGAAGCACGACTTAGAGGCATAACCGCATTGAAAGCAATGTCGCAAGTAAGGTAATCTTCACAACAACCCATGTAAATAGATAATAGGGGAAGGTACATAGTTGGCTTACACTCGCCACGTCACACAAGTACATAAATAACATTACAATCATCCAATACACTAATGGTCCGACTACGGTATCAAAATAAAAGATCAACCCCAACATGCGACATGGTCCCGATCGCCCCAACTGGGCGCCACTACTGATCATCAGGGAAAGACACATAGTAACGGCGTGAGTCTTCGTCGAACTCCCACTTGAGCTCAAGCGCATCATCTGGAACGGAATCATCGGTCCCTGTATCTGGTTTGGAAGTAAACTGTGAGTCACGGGGACTCAGCAATCTCGCACCCTCGCGATCAAGACTATTTAAGCTTATAGGTAAGGCAAGGTAATATGTGGAGCTGCAGCAAGCGACTAGCATATCTGGTGGCTAACCTGTTCGCAAAAGAGAGCGAGAAGAGAAGGCAAAGCACGAACGAAGAACTATAGAACAACCTACGGCAAACATTACTCCAACACCGTGTTCACTTCTCGGACTCCGCCGAGAAGAGGCCATCATGGTCACACATGCGGTTGATTCATTTTAATTAAATTAAGGTTCATGTTATCTACAACCGGACATTAACAAATTCCCATCTGCCCATAACCGCGGGCACGGCTTTTGAAAGTTCAAATCCCTGCAGGGGAGTCCCAACTTAGCCGCATCACAAGCTCTCACGGCCAACGAAGGATAAACCTTCTCCTGAGACATTCCGATCAGACTCGGCATCCCGGTTCTACAAGATAACTTCGACAATGGTAAAACAAGTCCAGCAACACTGCCCGAATGTGCCGACAAATCCCGATAGGAGCTGCACATATCTCGTTCTCAGGGCACACTCGGATGAGACATCCTACGAGTAAAACCAACCCTCAAGTTGCCCCGAGGTGGCCCCGCAGTCTGCTCGGTCGGACCAACACTCAGAGGAGCACTGGCCCAGGGGGTTTAAATAAAGATGACCTCGGGCTCCGGAAACCCAAGGAAAAGAGGCTAGTGGCAAATGGTAAAACCAAGGTTGGGCATTGCTGGAGGAGTTTTATTCAAGGCGAACTGTCAAGGGGTTCCCATTATCACCCAACCGCGTAAGGAACGCAAAATCCGGGAACATAATACCGATATGACGGAAACTAGGGCGGCAAGAGTGGAACAAAACACTAGGCAAAAGGCCGAGCCTTCCACCCTTTACCAAGTATATAGATGCATTAAGATAACAAGATAATATAATGATATCCCAACAATAAACAATGTTCCAACAAGGAACGATCTCCAATCTTCACCTGCAACTAGCAACGCTATAAGAGGGGCTGAGCAAAGCGGTAACATAGCCAATCAACGGTTTGCTAGGACATGGTGGGTTAGAGGTTTGACATGGCAATTTGGGAGGCATGATAAGCAAGTGGTAGGCATCGTAGCATAGGCATAGCAAAAGAGCGAGCATCTAGCAAGCAAAGATAGAAGTGATTCGAGGGTATGATCATCTTGCCTGCAAAGTTGTCAGAGTTGACTTGATCCTCGTAAGCAAACTCAACGGGCTCCTCGTTAGCGAACTCGTCTCCCGGCTCTACCCAAAACAAACAAGCAAAAGGAACACAATCAACCACGTGCAAAAGCTGAAACATGATGCAAACATGGTATGCTATGCGGGATGCGATATGTGATGCATATGCAAGATTTGACAAGGAATGATTGAACCTGGCCTCAACTTGGAAATCCAAGAGTGCCACTGGAAAGGTGAGGTGATTTCGGTTGAAATCGATATAAAGATCACCGGAATCGGATGCACGGTTTGGAAATGGCAAGCAAAACAAATATGGCACGGTCTGCGATAAACAACAAGTAGCCATCTAAATGCATCAAGATAATTATGCTACAGCACTCAAACATGACAACAAAATACATGGCAGGGATCCATTCATGATGCTTGACAAAAGATGAACACTGAGCTACGGCCAATTCATCCATTAACAGGTTCAAACAAGCATGGCAAAAGTGCAAATGATAAACAGGTTTCAGACTTAGTGAAATTAACACAAGTCTGGAATTTAACATCAGGTAGCACACTTTGGAGCATGAAAACTATATGCTACAGGAACTTAACATGGCAAATCAAGGCATGACATGAAGCTACTCATAAGCACTTAACAAAAGTCCCTTAGTGACCTTGAGCCAAAAGGGAAAGAAAATACAATTGCAAGCATGTGAACATGGCAAAAACATAATCAGGTTACAGACTTAGTGAAAAACTGGAGCATGCAAATCTGTTAACGAGTAGGCATGTTTACGAGCTCGATGCACTCACTACAGAGCAAGGCATGACAAACTAAGCATACACCCATCAAGAATACATATCATAAGAAGCTAGACATGGCAAGAACAACAACATAGCATCACGGATCAATAACAACATCCTCGGCAAAATCGCTAACAAGTAACAATCTGCCAGGATTCACGAAATAGCAAAAGTAGAGCTCGATTGACTCAAGCTAGTGCTCCATAATTGCAAACAAGGACATGGATGGATAGAGCACCACAATTTTAACAAATCATCCTTACTGATCATCCTCAAAAGAGGCACGGATCACTAGGAAACAACATGAACATATGGCATATTGATAAAATCAGATCAAGGACTTAGTGAAATTTAAGTCCCTGAAATCAGCATTAACGAATGCACTACTTTGCAAGCTTGTGCTAGTCACCACACATATCACAAAAATACATGGTAAGCACCTCTGTAAAGATGGCATGGCATATAACAAAACTCATGTAGAGCTCAGGAGCATATCATGCACACATTAATCATGGCAAAAATGACAAATAGCTATTTGGTGCAGCAGATCTGACAATTATCTCAAATAGCTCTCTTCCAACAGCATTTCGGGCATCAAGATGAGCTCAAATGAAAATGATGCAATGAGATGAAATGATGTACTCTCTGAGACGAACATTTTGATATGCTACACGCAAAACGGAGCTACGGATGCGGAGTTACGGCATGATGAAAAACGCAATTTAATTAGGGTTTCGGGGAAAGTCAACCGAGTGGATCTCCTCAGATCTAGATATGGGAGCACTGTAGCGGCACGGACTTCGAGGATGGTCGGCGCCGGAGTTCGAGGTTGCCGGAGTGGAAAGGACGGCCGGAGTCATCGGACTTGGACCGGTCGGAGACGCGGGAGGCTCGTCGGAGCTGTTGGGCGGCGAGGCGGAGCAGGGCGCGGTGTGGGTGCGGGCGGTGGTCGCCGGAGCTTGCGAGGCCGGCGATGGCGCGCGGCGGCTCCGGGCGGTCGGCGGTGACCTGGGCGAGGAGGCGGGGAGGCGACGCTGACCCGCGGCGGCGGAGGGAGCAGATGGGCCGCGGGGGCCTGAGTCGGGCTCGGCGGGCCTCGGCGCGGGGACGGCCGGCGTCGCCACGTGGCAGCGCCCTATTGGCGCGGGGTGGCGGCGGCTGCGGTGTCCGGTGCGGCGGACATGTCCGGCTCGCGGCGGGGAATTTTTCTAGGGTTAGGGGGGAAGAGACCCGGGATTTTCGGGAAGAGACCTATATATAGGCATAGAGGGAGTTAGGAGAGTCCAAAAGAGGTGCGGTTTGCGGCCACGCGATCGTGATCGAACGACCTAGATGATGGAGAGGGTTTTGGTGGGTTATGGGCCAAATTGGAAGGGTGTTGGGTTGCAACACACACGAGGCCTTCTCGGTCCCTCGGTTAACCGTTGGAGTATCAAACGAAGTCCAAATGGTACGAAACTTGACATGCGATCTACCGGTAGTAAACCAAGGCCACATGGTAAGTGTCGGTCCAATCCGGAAATGTTTAACCCCCACACACGAAAAAAGGTAGAAAGGACCACCGGAGGAGATAGGAGCGCCGGAATGCAAAACGAATAACGGGGAAAATGCTCGGATGCATGAGACGAACACGTATGCAAATGCAATGCACATGACGACATGATATGAGATGCATGACAACGGCAACAACACACGGAGACAAAACCCCGAACTCGAGGAAATAAAATAACTTAGCGCCGGAAACGGCAATAGTTGGAGAACATATAAGGTAAATTACATCCGGGGTGTTACAACACTCCACCACTACGAAAGGATCTCGTCCCGAGATCTAGGACTGGAAAACGCCGGGTACTCAGAACGGAGGTGATCCTCGCGTTCCCAGGTGGCTTCACGGTCGGAATGGTGTGACCACTTGACTTTGAGGAATTTGATTGACTTATTGCGAGTCTTGCGTTCAGTCTCTTCAAGAATAGCAACTGGGTGCTCACGATAAGAAAGGTCTTCTTGGAGATCAATCTCTTCAAAGTTGACGGTGCGGTCAGGAGTCTTGAAGCACTTGCGGAGCTGAGAGACATGGAACACGTCATGCACATTTGCAAAGTTTGAAGGAAGCTCGAGTTGATAGGCGAGATCGCCTCTCTTGCTGACGATCTTGAAAGGACCCATGTATCTAGGGGCAAGCTTCCCTTTGATACCGAAGCGACGAGTACCTTTCATTGGAGAGACGCGGAGGTAAACATGGTCTCCGATCTCGAAAGGCAAATCACGGTGCTTACTATAATAGTAGCTCTTCTAGCGCGATTGCGCTGCTCTGAGGTTATCACGAATGACTTTGCACATTTCCTCTGCCTCTGTGATCAAGTCATTTCCAAGAAGTTGACGTTCACCGGTCTCTGACCAGTTAAGAGTACGACACTTCCTGCCATACAGAATTTCGAATGGGGCCTTGCCCGAACTTGCTTGAAAACTGTTTTTGTAGGAGAATTTGGCATATGGAAGACAATCTTCCCACTTCATACCGAAGGAGATCACACAAGCCCTGAGCATATCTTCAAGAATCTGATTGACACGCTCGACTTGACCGCTAGTTTGAGGATGGAAAGCTGTGCTGAAGCGGATGTTGGTGCCCATGGCCTTCTGAAAAGAATCCCAAAAATTGGAGGTAAAGATGCTGCCATGGTCTGAAGAGATCAACTGTGGAATGCCATGCAGAGAGACAATCCGAGAGGTATAAAGCTCCACCGATTGAGCTGCAGTGATAGACTCTTTGATAGGCAGAAAGTGAGCCACTTTAGTGAGTTTGTCGATGACAACGAATGTAGCATCATTGCCACGCTTGGACTTTGGAAACCCAGTCATGAAGTCCATCTCAATGTGGTAAAACTTCCATTATGGAATGACAAGAGGTTGGAGGAGACCAGCTGGTCTTTGGTGTTCTTCCTTCACTCTTCTGCAGACATCACATTCATTCACGAACTGAGCAATCTCGCACTTCATTCGAGTCCACCAATAAGCCTGCTTGAGGTCCTGATACATCTTCGTACTCCCAGGGTGGATGGAGAGGAGTGAATTGTGTGCCTCATTCATAATAACTTTACGAAGGTCACCTTTGGGCACAACAATACGATCCTCGAAGAAGAGAGTATCCTTGTCATCAAGACGGTAGCACTTGTACTTGGGTTGGCTCTTGGCAATCCCAATCTTCACCTTCTTCACCATAGCATCAATAAGTTGAGCCTCGCGAATCTGGTCTTCCAAAGTAGGAGAGACTTGAAGGTTGGCGAGGAAACCCTGAGGAACAACTTGCAAATTGAGTTTGCGGAAAGCTTCACAAAGCTCGGGTTGGTAAGGCTTGATAATTAGACTGTTGCAGTACGCCTTCCTGCTCAAAGCGTCAGCAATCACATTGGCCTTGCCTGGAGTATACTCGATACTCGGGTTATACTCTTGAATCATTTCGACCCAACGAGTCTGTCTGAGGTTGAGATTAGGCTGAGTGAAGATGTACTTGAGACTCTTGTGGTCAGTGAAGATGTCCACTTTTCTTCCCAATAAAAGATGTCTCCAAGTCAAAAGAGCATGCACAACTGCCGCCAACTCGAGGTCATGAGTGGGGTAGTTCTTCTCGTTGGGCTTCAACTGGCGAGAGGTATAAGCCACAACTTTCTTCTCTTGCATCAGCACTGCACCAAGGCCTTGAAGAGAGGCATCGCAGAAGACCTCGAACGGTTTGGATTCATCAGAAGGAGTCAGAACTGGAGCAGTGACCAATTTCTCTTTCAAAGTGTTGAAAGCGATGTCACATTCCGGAGACCAAACGTACTTGACGTGCTTCTGGAGAAGGTTTGAAAGAGGCTTCATGATCTTTGAAAAGTTCTCAACGAACCTTCGACAGTAGCTTGCGAGACCGAGGAAGCTGCGGAGTTGCTTCACGTTCTGAGGTGGTTCCCAATTCACAATTGCAGACACCTTCTCAGGATTCACCGCTATGCCCTTGGCAGAGATGATATGCCCAAGATAAAGAACCTCATCGAGCCAAAACTCGCACTTTGAGAACTTGGCGTAGAACTGATGTTCCCTGAGCTTATCGAGCACCAAACGCAAGTGCTTGGCATGATCTTTCTTGTTCTTCGAAAAGACCAGAATGTCATCGAGGTAGACCAAGACGAAGTCATTTGTGTAGGCGTTGAAGATGAAGTTCATCATGCGAGAGAAAGTCGGCGGAGCATTGACGAGGCCAAAAGACATGACCGTGTATTCATATGAACCATAGCTTGTTCTGAAAGCCATCTTGGGAATATATTGCTCACGGATTCGAATCTGGTGATAGCCCATACGGAGATCAAGCTTGGAGAATACTTGAGAACCTTTGAGTTGTTCGAACAGCTCATTGATGTTGGGAAGTGGGTACTTGTTCTTGATAGTCTTCTTGTTCAATTGACGGTAGTCAACACAAAGTCGGTCCATTCCATCCTTCTTCTTCACAAAAAGTACTCCACAACCCCACGGAGAAGAACTAGGTCGGATGAGACCCATTCGCTCTTGAATATTGAGTTGCTTCTTCAGCTCCTTCAACTCTTCAGGTCCAAGCTTGTAAGGACGTTTGCAAACCGGTTTCGTGCCAGGCTCAAGATCGATGACGAATTCAACTGGCCGGTGCGGAGGCATTCCTGGAAGATCTTCTGGAAAGATGTCTTGATATTCGCAGACAACTGGAATTTGAGAGATGGCATCCAGTTCACCCTTCTCATTGAGAGAAAACAGACGGATGGTATCATCACGAGCGGCAAAGACAATTACATCCTCAGACGAATGAGTCAATTGAATCTGCCTGGCTGACAATCAGGATGCGCCTTGTGCTTAGAAAGCCAATCCATTCCGAGAATAAGATCAATATCTGAGTTTCCAAGAACCACTGGAGAGGACAAAAACTTGTAGTCGTCTAACGTGATAGAGACATCGGGAGCAATCAAACTAGAAGTCAAAAGCTTGCCGGGAGAAACAATTTGCATGACTTTGGGCATAACCTCAGTATCAACATTGTGCTTCGATGCAAATGGGAATGACAAGAAAGAATGCGATGCACCAGAGTCAAAAAGTACTTTAGCTGGAATATCGTTAACAGGAAGGTTACCCATGATTACATCTGACGAGTCCTCTGCCTGAGCTGCATTCATCAAGTTGACCTTGGCGTGCTTGGGGTTATGCTTGACCACAGCTGTACTTGCCGATCTCACAGGAGGAGGAGGAGGGAGACGCCTCTGATTGAAGCATTTGTTGGCATAGTGACCCTTCTGTTGGCACTTGTTGCACGTCACCTGTGAAAGCGGATGGTGATACGGAGCACTTGATCTTGGAGCTTGAGACAAAGTCTTGTTCTGAAAGTCAGGGTTGGGTGGGTGGGAAGATCCACTGCCACCTTTGCTCTTCTGCTGATAAGGCTGACAGAACGGAGGAGGAGGAAGCCAATACTTCTGCTGCTTAGCCACTTGAGTTGAGGAAGGAGTAGCATCTGTGACTCGCTTCTTGGAAGCATCGCACTTCAGTTGAGCAGACTCTTGCTTCAATGCCATGTTGTAAAACTCATCGTACCTCATAGGCTCAAAGAGGACAAGAGCTAGCTGGATTTTTTCTTTGAGACCACCCCTGAACTGGTATATCATGCTCTTCTCGTCAGGGACATCCTGCTTAGCAAAGCGGGCGAGCTTCTGAAACATCTTGTTGTACTCATAGATAGACATAGAGCCTTGCTTCAGGTTGCGGAATTCCTCATGCTTGCTTTCAACCACGCTCTGAGGAATATGATGAGCTTTGATGTCTTGACAGAATTCATCCCAGGTAATCACACGGCCTCCTCTGGAATCTTTGTACTGCTGAAACCATTCTGCAGCTTGGTCTTTGAGTTGGAAGGAAGCGAACTTGACAAAGTCCTCAGGCCTGACGTTACTGCACTCGAAATGCTTGCACAAGTCCACGAGCCAATCATCAGCGTCTGTTGCCTCAACACAATTGCTGAAGGTCTTTGGCTGGTTAGCAAAGAACTGGTTGAGTGTAGCAAAGTGATTCTGATTGTTGCCTTGGTTCGCTCTTGAAGAAGTTGCATGGTCAGCTGCGTGTTTGCATTGGTAGCGGCCATCACAGCTTGCCATGCCTCCGGAGGTGGAGGTGGTGGTGGTGGATCAGGATTCGAAGTCGTGCGCGTTGGAGGAGCCATCCTGAACAGGATGACATCCATTAGCACATTGACAGATAAATATTGAAGCTGAATCAAACGGGTTGAAATTGCAACATATAGTCTTCACATCCGAACAAAATGAACGAATGCATTCCAATTGAAATG
>NC_053024.1:570084184-570098464 GCF_003073215.2 Triticum urartu | reverse complement strand
CATACAAGCATCATATTACAAGCCAGGGGCCTCGAGGGCTTGAATCAAGAGCTCGATCATAGACGAGTCAGCGGAAGCAACAATATCTGAGTACAGACATAAGTTAAACAAGTTTGCCTTAAGAAGGCTAGCACAAACTGAGATACAGATCGAAAGAGGCGCAAGCCTCCTGCCTGGGATCCACCTAAACTACTCCTGGTCGTCGTCAGCGGGCTGCACGTAGTAGTAGGCTCCTCCCGAGTAGTAGTAGTCGTCCTCAACGGTGGCGTCTGGCTCCTGGACTCCAACGTCTGGTTGCAGCAATCGGATAAAGGAAAGGGGAAAAGGGGGAGAAAAGCAACCGTGAGTACTCATCCAAAGTACTCACAAGCAAGGAGCTACACTGCATATGTATGCATTGGTATCATATGGAATAAAGGTATCATATGTGGACTGAACTGCAGAATGCCGAAATAAGAGGGGGATAGCTAGTCCTTTCGAAGACTACGCTTCTGGTAACCTCCATCTAGCAGCAGGAGAAGAGAGTAGATGGTAAGTTCACCAAGTAGCATCGCGTAGCATAACCCTAACCGATGATCCTCCCCTCGTCGCCCTGTGAGAGAGCGATCACCGGGTTGTATCTGGCACTTGGAAGGGTGTGTTTTATTAAGTATCCGGTTCTAGTTGTCATAAGGTCAAGGTACAACTCCAAGTCGTCCTGTTACCGAAGATCACGGCTATTCGAATAGATTAACTTCCCTGCAGGGGTGCACCACATAACCCAACACGCTCGATCCCATTTGGCCGGACACACTTTTCTGGGCCATGCTCGGCCTCGGAAGATCAACACGTCACAGCCCTACCTAGGCACAACAGAGAGGTCAGCACGCCGGTCTAAATCCTATGGCGCAGGGGTCTGGGCCCATCGCCCATTGCACACATGCGCGTTGCGAGGGCAGCCGGAAGCAGAACTAGCCCCCTTAATACAAGAGCAGGCTTACGTTCCAATCCGGCGCGCGCCGCTCAGTCGCTGACGTCACGAAGGCTTCGGCTGATACCACGACGTCGAGTGCCCATAACTGTCCCCGCGTAGATGGTTAGTGCGTATAGGCCAGTGGCCAGACTCAGATCAAATACCAAGATCTCGTTAAACGTGTTATCTTGAAATAACCGCGAACGCCGACAAGGGCCAGGCCCACCTCTCTCCTAGGTGGTCTCAACCTGCCCTGTCGCTTCGCCACAAAGATCCACACAGAGGGCCGTTGGGACAAAGGTCCTTTCAGCCCCCAATCCGTGAATCACTCGCGGGTGCTCCACGAGCCGACCTGACTTTAGTCACCACATGTATCATGTATAAAGTATATAGTACATACCCGTGATCACCTCCCGAGTGATCACGACCCGATAGTATAGCATGTCATACAGACAAGAATGTAGGGCCACTGATGATAAACTAGCATCCTATACTAAGCATTAGGATTGCAGGTAAAGGTAACAACTGTAGTAGCAAGGACAGGCTATGCATCAGGATAGGATTAACGGAAAGCAGTAACATGCTACACTACTCTAATGCAAGCAGTATAGAGAAGAGTAGGCGATATCTGGTGATCAAAGGGGGGACTTGCCTGGTTGCTCTGGCAAGAAGGAAGGTTCATCAACAACGTAGTCGTACTGGGGGTCTCCGGCGGTCTCGGGGTCTACCGGAAAGAAGTAACGGAGGGGGAACACAATAAATAACAGAGCAATCAATGTAACAAAAAGCAAGATGCGGCATTACGTTGTGCTAGAGGGGACCTAACGCAGTATGAGGTGATACCGATGAAGGGGGAAAACATCCGGGCGTTTCGCGTTTTCGGGCAGATGAACCGGAGGGTGAAAGTTGCGTGTTCACTATGCTAGGGATGCGTGGCGGGCGAACGGGCTACATATCCGGATTCGTCTCGCCGTTCTGAGCAACTTTGATGTACAAAGTTTTTCCATCCGAGCTACGGATTATTTTATATTAATTTTCAAAGTTTTATTCATTTTCTAAATTTAATTTAGTTTGAAATAATGTGAATTGCTAGGTGCACCCAGCTCTGGGTACACATAAGTGTACCAGAGGGGCTGACATGTGGGTCCAAGGGGTCCCAGTTGACCAGTCAAACTTTGACTGGTCAACAGGGGGTGGGGCCCCCTTGTCATACACTGTTTTACTAACCTAACAGATTAAAAAGACTAAGTAGGTTATTAGGTTAACTAACACAGGTTAATTAAGTTAATTAGCTAACTAAACAGGATTAATTAAGTTAATTATTTAGTTAAATAGTTAATTAATTTTATTATTAATTTTTATTAATTTTTATTATTTATTTCTCATTTTCGTTCTGGGCGTGAGCCCGTTCGTCATAGGCCCCAGGGGGCCAAACCGGGGCGGGCGCCGGCACACCCGAATGGGTGCTGGCCCGCGGGGATGCACCCGACACGGGCGCTGCGAGCACCGCAGAGGGGCGGAGCGGTTGGAGAGATGGCGCGCTCGGCGCGGCGCGTGCACGCGCGATGGGGCCTAGGCCGCGGCAGAGCGGAATAGCAGGGGGGCTCCAGGGCAGCAGCGGGCGCGAGCGTGCGGGCGTGGGCGCGCGCTGGCGAGCGGCCAAGCGCGGATGCGCGCATGCGCAGCAGCGATGAGCGGCCAAGGGGGATGCAGGCGACACGGCAGGGGCGAAGGCGACCTCCGCAAGGAGCAGGCGCGGGCGGGGCGGTGGAGTAGGCGGCGGTGGCGCGGCGACAGCGGCGCCGACGAGGATGGTCGGGGCCAGACGCGGTGGCGGCAGGAAGAAGCGGCAGCGGCAAGAGCAGCAGCGGCCGAACGGAGACGGGCGCGGGGCGGCTACTGTGCGGTCGTCGGCAGGCTGGGGCAACGCGGCTGTGTGCGGGCACGTGCGGTGCGGGGGGGCGGCCGGAGTGAGCTCCAGGCGCGGGTGCGGCGTGCGACAGAGGAGAGGAGGAGATCGGGGCTCACGAGACCGGTAGGGGAAAGGGCAGCGGGGGTCGGGGTGGTCGATGGGGACGACGGCGTCGGAGGAGGCAGACCGGCGAGGAGGTCCGGCGAGTCCGAGCGACGGGCGCCGGCGGGGACGGGCGCCGGCGTCGCCGCACGGCGTCGCGGTTCGGCCCGATCCAGTTTTGGATCGGGGGGAGTGGGTGCGAGCGACGTGGGAGTGGGGGGGAGTGGGTGGACCGATCTAGGTCACCGGGGGAGTGGGGTGGGTTGTAGGCGCGGTTGGGCCGGGGGAGGGAGTTGGGTCGGCCTGGCTGGGCCATGGCCCAGTTGGGCCGAGCGGGAGTTCTTTCTATTTTTTTGTTTTTGTTTTTTTATTTACTTATTTCTTTTCTGTTATATTTTGTTTCTCTTTTTTGTAAAGTACCAAAATGACCTCGAAATTAGTACTACCACTAAACCCACTACCATATAAAGTTTAGACCCTAAATAGAATAGTTTAACATTTTTATTAATTATAAAAGGCATTTCAATAATTATTTCGCTACACTTTTATTCACTTTAGAGTATTTAAAGATTTTATAAAAGTGGGGTTTCTTCACCAAGATTTAATATGGATTATTTGGCTCACTCCGAACATTTTAGTTTTAATATTTGAAAACTTTTATTGTTTGCTTGATTTTGAATTTGAATTCGAACCGTTTTCGAACTAACGCGAGATTACCAACCGTAATCAAGGTGACGTGGCATCATTAGCATAGGTTCACTGTAGCCTAATTATCCGGGCGTCACAATTCTCCTCCACTACAAGAAATCTCGTCCCGAGATTTAAGAGGGGAGTAAGGGGGAAAGTTCTGGTTACGATATTCTAACGGATCTTCTCGAAGAAGTTAATCCCTTTCATTGATGTCTCCAATTCTTTATTCCAATGCATCATGATGAAGTTTTCGTCCTTTCTTCGGGGAACTCCATCGTCCTTACAAATAGGTAAGTGGTAGCTCTACAACGATAGGATGCTATAAGGGAAAATCATCTGGGGGTATCCCAAGAATGAACATATGAGTATCTCTCGAGTTGAACAAATGAAACACATCAAGAGCAAAGTAAGATGGTGCAATAAGAAGTTTCATTGGTATAGGCAATCGTTCATTGCCTGAAACAGAGTGTGAAAGGGGTTCAGAGCGATGGGAATAAGTATTGTGTCCGCTACCAGAATTGATCACTAGGAAGGTGGCTCGCAAATTACATACGAAACGAAGCACAAGGGATAACTTCGAAAAAGGGATGTATAGGAGAGTCAGGTTTCGATCCTGCGGAACTGTGGGTTATGGGCCCACCATGTGGGTTAAAAGTAGAAGGAGCGGTGACATCTTGCTCGGTCATGACAGCAAGGCATGTCAAAGGGTAGCATGTCAATTATGTCGGCAACAACGTTGGTACCAAGGGCGAGGGACGAAGAGAACCATTTTCCTGCTCGTTGCAACGAGGCGGACCAATAGGCAAAGTTCTCATCCATCGGTGGTTACCGGAATGTCATCAACAAAAGTAACAGGGTCTTACTGACAGAATTGTACACGAGGGGTTTACATAAGCAGGGAATTAATACTGCTTAGACCATAATGATCACCATAAAGGTTAAACCAAATAATGGAAAGGAAAACATGATTATCAGATATTTCAGGGGTATATCCTTCCCAATGATAAGCAAAGCACGATATCCATGACAGGATATAATGTAGAAAACCCTTTAGGTAAGGGGAGAAAATTTTCATGACATTACCCATACAGCGGTGTTCGGATAATTGAGCAAGAATGTAACATCCCAAAATTCTAAATTTTGGAATGTTACAAATAAATAGATAGATTTGACTGATTGTTTCATTGATTGTCTGAAAGTGAGTGAATTCGAAACTTTTTGAAAGTTAAATGAGAGGGAATAAAAAGGACTTTCCCAAACTTTCATATTTGCTTTCTGATCTCCATGAATTCAAATTCTTTTCAAATACAAAACCCTTGAGCGAAGATGATATGACTTCTTCCATTTAAATTAAATGAAAGGGTATTTGAAAATAATTGGATTTCATTTGGAAATATTTTCAATTCTGGAACTTTATGCAACTCAATGATTTTCATGAGAGAAGATAAAATGACTTCTTCAAATTATAAGAAATATGAGTTGGAAGTTTCAAAGAATTAAATTCAAAGTTCTTTTGAATTTATTTTCAATTTGGAGTTATTTGAGTTTTATTCAAATTGTTTTTCTCCAAAAATAAAATATATGGAAATTAGGGTAACATGATTCCCTACAACAGAAAATTGGAGATAAATAAATTTGAAATCATTTTGATATTTCTAAAATGATTTTTATTGGATTTTATTAGACCAGTAGCACTCTTTGAATTATCTGAATTTGTGTGAATTTTATTTAATGTTAGGAAAATGTTCATCTTGTAGAAAATCTTTTTCTGAAAATTTTGATATATAATATGCCTATATAAAGTTTTATTTTATTTTCGTTTTTCAATTTATTGCATTCTGTTTAAAAAAAACTATGTGCGCGCCTGACGCTAACTGTCGCCCACGTGCGCATCAAAGTACCAGCGGGCGCCCTAATTTTTTTCTTTATCCTATATGGGCCAGGCCCAGCCAGTCTTTTCAGTTTTTTTTCTTAGGCCGAATTTTTATTAAAAAAAAACTGCACCGCGCACGCTGCGGCCGGCCGAAGGCCTTTAGGCCCACCGCCTCTTTTCTTTTCTATTTCGTATATTGTCGTCTATGTTTAGTCCCACATTGCCTGGCCTTTGACCCCTAAGCCTCTTTTTCACTAATAAATATAGACCCATAGAGCCTCCAAAAATCATCCAATTCGGTTTAAATCAATATTTTGGTTTGACTAAATTTATTTAAGAAAAATATATTTTTTTTCTCTCCGGCACGACTTCTGGAAGTTGTCTCCACTCTCCAAAGTTGTCTTTTGTCTGCCTTATAAAGGTATCTTTCTTTATTTATTTTTCTTCTTATACTTCCGTAGTTTATTATTTTTAGACTAATATGATAGAATAATTAGATTATCAATTAGTCTATGTATTTATACGTTAGACCCTAGCCCGTAGCTATTTTTTTTTCTCTCTTCCGTAAAACAGCTTGGCCCTGATTTTTCAAATAGCCATAACTTTTTACTCGTTTGCCCATATCCAACGAAACCAACGCCCACTTCTTTGTTATGATGTCCTCTATCCAGTAATCCAACCCAAACATATTTTTGAAAATTTTAAAATTTGAATTAGATCAGATTTGAATTCAAACTTCTTTTGATCATATCTTTTTATCCGTAACTCCGTTTGAGTTGATTCTTTTTGCAAATCGAAGCTCTTGACCTAAACATTCTAATAAGGCCAAATTCACATAATTTTGGTACTGTTAAAAACTATTTTATGTTGCAAGAGTTATTTGCTTGGTTTTGATGTTTCCGAATCGTCTTCTTCGATCTTTCTGATCTTTTGAGTGATTGCTTATGTGTGGTTACTATTGCTTGCTTACGATAGATTGACCGGAGTGTGATGAGTAGATCTATCAAGATTTTGAGTGCGAATCATCTTCATCAACATTGCAGGCAAGTTCACACTTTGATCATACTTTTTCTACAACCCAGTTTTATTGCATTAGATCAATCCTCACACATTGCATGAATAGGATCTAATTAAATTGTGGGATGGGAAGTAGATGAGGTAGTACCTATTACCTGTTTATTATCAAACCTTTGGGAGTTACTTCTACGTTTGCTTATTATGCCATGCTATGCTAGTAGACGTGGATTGGGTGAGTGAAATCCATGACTGATGTGAGATTGTTAATTAATGGTTTATCTAAGGTGGCAACCTAACACACATCTGGGTGGATTGAGGCACCTGGGGTTTCCAGGACTTGCCTGTTTTATTTTGGACCGCCACCCAGGCTCAAAGGGATCATGAGATTATTCATACTAGAAACTTCCGTGTGCAGCCACAAGCCATTATGGGCTCTGGCATAGTTGACTAAGTTGTGCGAACTCTTACAGTGGTAGACTAGGGGATGTAGGTGATGTAGGTGGTACGGTCTACCCGATCGTAAGGTGCTAGCGCTTCTGAAAGACTATGTCTCGATCATCCGTTTCTCAAACACCCTGTAGTGCGAGAAACCAAACGGAGGCGATCGAGTCTTGTGGGGAAAAGTGCACAAACCTCTGCAGAGTGTATAAACTAATCATGATTAGCCGTGTCCCCGGTTATGGACATCTTGAGTATCTAGTTCTTGGATTATCCTATTGATCTCATCACGTTACTTTAAATGAATATTGTTGGGTTTAATGATGTTACTTAATTGGGATTGAGAATGCTGTCAACCATTCTCAATGTTCAACAACCACCATGATAGTTAAATAAATTTATTCCTTTGCAGTAGGGAAAAATTGGCTTTACGCAAAAACCTTATAACCATAGAGCTTTTCCACCAGCCAAATATGCATGTAGTGATAGTCTTTATTCATCATTCTCTATGGTGTGAATTTGCCAGTACATTCAATGTACTGACCCGTTTCGGGCTGCAACGTCTCATGTTGCAGGTTTCTTACGACGAGTAAGTGATACGTTATGGTTACGATTTCTACACTCAACTTTGCCATTGGTGTTGATGGGAATCCACAACCTTGTTACTTCCGCTATTTTGGATTTGAGGTAATAGTATTTACGTTACTTTTACATGTGATTTACCTCTGTTATAAATCCTCGAGTACTGTGTGTGTCAGCATACCGATCCAGGGATGACACTTAAACACAGAGACTTGACCCATTCGGGTCGGGTCGCTACAAAGAAACATTTGGCATTGGGATTCAAATGTTCTTGTTGAAAATCGGAGTACCATAGACATGCTTCTAGATAGCATTGACATGGTCAATAGGTGAAGATCAGACTTTGGAAACAAAAAGGATCCATCAGGAACAACTTATAGAATAAGTCTTACAATTTCCTCATGGAAGAATGGTTAACCTTGCTAAAATGGAAACTATAACAATAGGGCCTCCGTCCAGGTGTGCTAGGCATGACATCACCTTACCGGGTCTTATGAAGACCGATGTTATAACTCTTGGAAATATGTTCCAACCATCATATCTAACCGAGATTCAGATCTGATTGGTGTCAGGATAACTCAGAGTCAGGATGCCTGAGAAGAAAGGTGCAACACAAATTGACGAGATGACATTGTAAGTTTCTCGGGAATTGAACTATGGAAGCGAGTTCCGAAACAAGAGTTCATCATTAAATCAAGAAGAGGTGAGGGGGTGGCTGATTGACTCAGCGACAATTCATTGAGATTTTCAAAAGATGGATTTCCACACTTATGTGAACAAGGATATAACATTGTCAGATCAAATGATATAATGTGGTATGCTCGAGGAGAACATACATAGTTAAACATTGGTTGAAAAGTGCACCCGAAATATGGGTTTAGGTAGCATGATCAATGTTAGAATGGTGATTCGATAACCAATGGTCTAAAAATGAAATGACGACCCTTAACTTCGAAGCAATAGGGTTGCTAGAAGTTTAGAATTTACACATCACAGACCATTTGTCGGTATTCCGGTTTAGAACAACACGGAGACCAAGAAATGAACGCAAAAGGCGAGAGATATTACTATATCAAGAATTCTCAAGAGGTGGTAAAATTACCACGACATTCTTGACATAAAAGGTGGTAATATTCCAAGGTAAAGAAGAACAAATGCTGGATAGCAAGGATCTCAAGGTATAACACAAAACACGAATAAGTTTGTGTTGAACGGAAGGCAATAAAGTGGTCGGTGATAACACAAACCATTGAGGGGCGAGGATGGTATTTCTCATCAAGAATTCAATATATATCTTGGAAGAGCTCAGGATGTTGATGATGACCACGACACATTTGTCGAGAGATTTCATGAAGATGTAATCGGTTGGCGATGACATCAAGTCAAATGATGATGCAGCAAAAGTCGGATAATACTTGAAAAAGAACTCATAAGAAGTTATGCAGTTCCGTGATAATCTCGAGATACCAGAGGGGGTAATACTCGATGACAGATCAAAGTAGAGGTTGGACTGGGGTATTGCTCTATAGAAGACAAGCGCTTAAACTTGCACGCGAAATGGTATTTAAAGGAGAACATGGTCGGAACCACGATTGCAAAAGGCCAGATCACAGATATAAAAACTTATACCAAGGGAAAATTTAATTTAAGAGAAGCTCTAATGATAAGATCTACATCGTGTCCATGGGCATGAACACAAAGTTCAAGGTCGACTCCCACTTCTTCAATGCATAACTGTAGCAACCTGACCCGAATGGATCAAGTCTCTGTGCTTAAGTGTCATCCCTGGATCGGTATGCTGACACACACAGTACTCGAAGGATTTATAACAGAGGTAAATCACATGTATAAAGTAACGTAAATACTATTACCTCAATCCATATAGCGGAAGCAACAAGGTTGTGGATTCCCATCAACACCAACGGCAAAGTTGAGTGTAGAAATCGTAACCCTAACGTATCACTTACTCGTCGTAAGAAACCTGCAACATGAGACGTTGCAGCCCGAAACGGGTCAGTACATCGAATGTACTGGCAAATTCACACCATAGAGAATGATGAACAATAGCTATCACTACATGCATATTTGGCTGGTGGAAAAGCTCTATGGTTATAAGGTTTTTGCGTAAAGCCAAATTTTCCCTACTGCAAAGGAATAAATTTAATTACTATCATGGTGGTTGTTGAACATTGAGAATGGTTGACAGCATTCTCAATCCCAATTAAGTAACATCATTAAACCCAACAATATTCATTTAAAGTAACGTGATGAGATCAACAGGATAATCCAAGAACTAGATACTCAAGATGTCCATAACCGGGGACACGGCTAATCATGATTAGTTTATACACTCTGCAGAGGTTTGCGCACTTTTCCCCACAAGACTCGATCGCCTCCGTTTGGTTTCTCGCACTACATGGTGTTTGAGAAACGGATGACCGAGACACAGTCTTTCAGAAGCGCTAGCACCTTACATGTGGGTAGACCGGTACACCTACTTTCCCCTACATCTGCTAGTCTACCCGTAAGAGTTCGCACAACTTAGTCAACTATGCCAGAGCCCATAATGGCTTGTGGTTGCACACGGAAGTTACTAGCATGAATGATCTTATGATCCCTTTGAGCCTGGGTGGCGGTCCGAAAAAAAACAGGCAAGTCCTGATAGACATCAGGTGCCTCAATCCACCCAGATGTGTGTTTAAGTTGCCACCTTAGATAAACCATTAAAATTAATAAACTCACATCTATCATGGATATCACTCACCCAATCCACGTCTACTAGCATAGCATGGCATAATAAGCAAACGTAGAAGTAACTCCCAAAGGTTTCATAATAATACAGGTAATAGGTACTACCTCATCTACTTCCCATCCCACAGTTTAATTAGATCCTAATCATGCAATGTGTGAAAGATTGATCTAATGCAATAAAACTGGGTTGTAGAAAAGGTATGATCAAAGTGTGAACTTGCCTTGCTGATGATCTGCGAGTCCTAGGGTTTCGAAGTAACAAGCGGCGCAATCCGGATGATCTAACGCAGACAAACAACAAGCATACAATAAGCACTCATCTAATGCACAGGTAAAACTCGAACAAGAGAACAAACCAGGAAGTTCAACTTAAGAACTCCGGTTGCAAAGAAAGAAAGAACCGAACAAAGAACCGGAAAAACAAACGGCGGAAGAAAACAACTTGATTCTAGCAAGTTGAAACTAGGTCAAATTTTACTGTACCAAAAGCTTGTTCAAGTTGATTAGATGGAACGGCGGCTTCGAGACAAAACTCCAGGCGCTTGAATCACCTGATTCCGATAAACGAGCGAGAAGAAAGACTAGAACGAAGATCGGATCTGAGATCACGATCGCGGTATAAACCCGACGAAAAGAAAGAGACGAACGGTTAAACGAACGGGCGTCGTTAACCGGGAATAATCGGTGATCACGTTCGTTGAGACGAACGGTCCGAAAGAAGAACGAAAACCGATCTAGGGTTTTCGGAAAAGAAACCGAAAAAACGGAAAACCGATCTAGGGTTTCGGAAAAGAAACCGAAACAAAGAATCGGAGAGAAAAACCGGAAAAGAAAATCGGAACGGTTTCTTTTAAAAGAACCGAACCGCGGGGAAGAAAAAGAGAGGCGCGGGGCTACCTCCGGCGAGGCGGGGCGAACGGTGGCGACGACGGCGTGCTAGGGCGGCGGCGGCGCTATAGGGGCGGCGGCGGCGGGTGAGGGGCGCGGGGTGGGGCGCGGCTTGGGGAGGAGAGGGGGTTTGGGTTTTTGGTGTGAGCAGAGGGGGGGTCTATGGGGGTATTTATATAGGAGAGGGGAGAGATTACTTGGGGTAGGGGACAAGAAATAGAGTAGGAAAAGGAAAAACGAAACAAGGAAAAGGGGCTAGCCTAGAATCCTAATAGGATTCGGCCAGGGAAGAGGCGGCGGCTGGCCTGGCGCCTGGCGCCTGGCGCGGCGCGCGGCTGGGGTGGAGCGGCGGCTGGCCGGGCCTTTGGCCCGGCTGACCTGCGGAAATTTTTTTTAACTGGTTCCGCACGCAGAAAAACAAGAAAAGAAAAACTAAACGGGCTCCAAAAACCCTAAAGTAAATTTTCCCCGACTCCTAAAAATGAGTCGAACAAAATGAACTTTTCTACGGACCTAAAAATGCAATTTTCGAAAACGCGCATTTTTTCCCTATCCAAAGAAAAACAAACAAACACCGGAAAACGAAATTTGATCTATTTATTAAATCTTCATTTTTACTATATTTTGGGAAAGTCATATTATTCCCTCTCTCATATTTTGATATCGGAAAAATAATTGAAGATGAAATAAATAAATCAAATGATCCTCTTTTCAAATTCGAGAAAACTCTCAAATATGAAAATAACGAAATCTCCAACTCTCTCCGAAGGTCCTTGAGTTGCGTGAAATTTCTAGGATCGACCAAAATGCAAGAAAATATGATATGCTTGATGATCTAATGTATAACATTCCAAATTGAAAATTTGGGATGTTACAATAACCTTTCATTCACTGCTCTAGATAAGAATGATTTCAGTGTCAAAACCTACCTGGTGAATTACCAGAGGAGTATGACCCGTGAAAACTTTCGGGTTCACACAGATTAAGAAAGGCATAAGTTCAACCCGTCAGGGTATCGTGGAAACATATACCACAAGCTTCAATCGTAAATACCACTAGCTCGAAAACAGAGCATGGTTGAGAAAACAGAGGATACAATTTACCAAAAGCATTATGTATCCGAGGAAAGGCTCACAAGGTTATTGAATAAGGAGGACACTGTCGAATAATAATCCAATAAAGGATCTGACGGTCCATACGGAGCTGAAGTGAGCATCGGCACACAGTCAGTTGAAGAAAGGATGCAAGGGCATCAGACTATAGGACACCTGAATGATTCGATGCTTAGATATCAAAGGAATTATGATTTCCAAATAGAAGGATCAAAAGCAGATGCTCTGATCAAGGGTGGATAAGTTCAATAGACCTAAGGGTACAATTGACGGCAAACAGATTGGTCGAGAACAAGCTCATGTTCAAAAATGACATCTAAGCCAGAAAGACAATTTAAAAGGATCAACTGATGATTGCGTGCATTCGCACTCATGTTGAATCAATAGGGTCAAAATGACGGTGTCTAAGGATACTAACGAATATTGCCAGACATATGGAAAGCACCCATAATGCAAGCAGACAAGTATTGCAGAGCAATAAGCTACTAAGGATTTTTTGGAGGATCGAATAGTATTTCGAAGACCATTGTGAAACACATGAACAACTGGGGGATGAGCAGATACTCGACAAGTGCGAGAATTATCCATAGGGGTATTCAGGTGGCAAGGAACTGCAAGGCAGTAGGCACAAAATATTCTCGGAACAATAGAGATAATTTTTGGTGTATCTTGTAATAATAAGATAAATGGGATTTGAAAGGGCAAGTGTATGTAGTCATCCATAATGATATAACAGTGGTAGGGAATTTGCAAAGGCGATGGGCACAAAGTCTCGAAAGAGTGGTAGAGAGTAACTTCGAAATCTTCTGGTGCAGCCGATGATCATCTGGTCTGAAGGGGCTCTTCGGGTGGATGTGACCACGAGTCCCTAAAGTTACATTTAGCAAAATTCATTTAACCCGAATAGAAGAGAGATCAGAGTCCCAGAGTATAGACAAGGAGTAAAAGATCCTAATACCACCCAGATGGCGACATGGGCCCGTAAGGCACACAACCATGTTAGTAAAAGTTTTTAAAATGTCTAGACTCAACTTCGGCCAAGGAGTGTGGAAGGGGGATTCCTACAGGCAGTCGGCTCTGATACCAACTTGTGATGCCCCTGATTCAATCGTACACTAATCATACACACAAATGTGTACGATCAAGATCAGGGACTCATGGGAAGATATCACAACACAACTCTACAAATAAAAATAAGCCATACAAGCATCATATTACAAGCCAGGGGCCTCGAGGGCTTGAATCAAGAGCTCGATCATAGACGAGTCAGCGGAAGCAACAATATCTGAGTACAGACATAAGTTAAACAAGTTTGCCTTAAGAAGGCTAGCACAAACTGAGATACAGATCGAAAGAGGCGCAAGCCTCCTGCCTGGGATCCACCTAAACTACTCCTGGTCGTCGTCAGCGGGCTGCACGTAGTAGTAGGCTCCTCCCGAGTAGTAGTAGTCGTCCTCAACGGTGGCGTCTGGCTCCTGGACTCCAACGTCTGGTTGCAGCAATCGGATAAAGGAAAGGGGAAAAGGGGGAGAAAAGCAACCGTGAGTACTCATCCAAA
Source organism: Triticum urartu (assembly GCF_003073215.2). Classification (NCBI taxonomy): domain Eukaryota; kingdom Viridiplantae; phylum Streptophyta; class Magnoliopsida; order Poales; family Poaceae; genus Triticum; species Triticum urartu. Next base: position 570,084,589 of record NC_053024.1, on the reverse strand, counting down.
GTACTCACAAGCAAGGAGCTACACTGCATATGTATGCATTGGTATCATATGGAATAAAGGTATCATATGTGGACTGAACTGCAGAATGCCGAAATAAGAGGGGGATAGCTAGTCCTTTCGAAGACTACGCTTCTGGTAACCTCCATCTAGCAGCAGGAGAAGAGAGTAGATGGTAAGTTCACCAAGTAGCATCGCGTAGCATAACCCTAACCGATGATCCTCCCCTCGTCGCCCTGTGAGAGAGCGATCACCGGGTTGTATCTGGCACTTGGAAGGGTGTGTTTTATTAAGTATCCGGTTCTAGTTGTCATAAGGTCAAGGTACAACTCCAAGTCGTCCTGTTACCGAAGATCACGGCTATTCGAATAGATTAACTTCCCTGCAGGGGTGCACCACATAACCCAA